>NW_019525446.1:261507-297944 GCF_002814215.2 Seriola lalandi dorsalis | reverse complement strand
GGGGGGGGGGGCGAGGCAGAATAATGGAGCTGAAAAACCAAGAGCACTTTGCGCTTGGATCCGTCGTTAACTGATGACTGAAAAGCTTTAAATATCGACACAAAGCCTTTGCGAAAAAAAAGCTCCTGATTCCACAAACACACTTCTCACTCGGCAGCTTGTGGTTTTCATGTTGGACCAGTTGCTAATTTGTACTTGGTTCCAGGTCTTTGACTTCTCCTGTCTGCTTTTTAAGTATCTCAAGTAGTTCCCAAAGGTTTTAGGGTTATGAGCCAGTGGATTCACGCTTCTGTTTCTCAGTGGGTGTTTTCCAGGGTAATATCTCACTGTCAGGTGTGAGTGTGAAGGATTTAGGATTTCCCTGCATAGTAGTTGTATTAATTTGATCATCACTTTTGTAAGGATGAAACAAAATCTACTCCAAGGAAGGAAGTCTCTGCAGTGCACCACAGTTTGCAAACTACTGCTTTGGTACTCGTCTCACATTTTTCCGACAAACATTTTTCTCATTTTGGAATCACGCTCTGTTAAAAATACCAGCCGGGCCAGTCTGAATCGAGCCTGTAAGCTATAAAACAGTGGCGAGCTTGTCATTTATTCTCTCTCTCTCTCTCTCTCTCTCTCTCTCTCTCTCTCTCTCTCTCTCTCTCTGTGGAAATGAACTCTCCTTTTGGATTGGAACTCGTCCTGTCTGGCGTGAGTCAGCCATGTTGTCCCGGAGCCCAGTACAGTATCCAAACCCATCCTGCCTCCAATCCCACAGAACCAGCAGGGAGGTAGCAGGGGGGGGGCGGGGGGGGGAGCCAGTCATCCCTCAGTTATGTAACCTCCTTGCCACTGCTGTCATGGCAACCTAATGTTGTCATAGCAACCAGCTGCCAACAAGTTACAACTAGAGGAAAAAAGGGGAGACACCAGTGTTGACAGAGAAGGAGCTTGGAGGGGGTGTTTGTGGCGGGGCAGGACGTACGTCATCTGCAGAGTATCCTGGCTCGCTGCGTCGTGGTTTTACAATGACTGTGTGAGTATGTGTGTACGTGAGCTTGTGCTAGTGTGTGTGTGTGTGTGTGTGTGTGTGTGTGCCAGTTGCTCAATGAATGATTCTGTTTATCTTTTAAGGGGATAAACAAACTTTTTGTTTGCATGAGCGCATGCATTTCTTTGTCTGTAGTTTTGAGAAGCAGAAACCAAAAGTAACGTTATCTCTCGTCTCTATCGCGTCTTTTCTTCTACTGAAGTTAGCATGCTAACCGGCTAGCCCCGGCCTGTCTCATCACTGTAGCCTCCAATCTGCCGTCTGAAGACGCGGCGCTGCTCAGAGGCCGTATTATAACCTCTTTTATTATAAGGACAACTGTCAAGCGACTATCACCACGACCCGGCAAGAAACCACGTTTAGCTGCAGAGAACACATACAAATAGCCCCTTTGAAACAAATGAGACACAGTGGGCTTCCTCGTATTGAACAAAAGATTCTGCAGAATGTTTCATGCCCATTCAGCTGTTTCTGTATCCGCTTGCCTTCAGCCAGATACAGGAACAAACTCAGATGATGCTGATTTTCCTTTTAACTTTCCCACCAACCACCAGACACTGTCAGACTTTAAGCGCTTCCAAAGCTTGGATTAGCATGAAACGATTCTGGTTCGATCATCAAGTGCAAAAGATGAGCGCTGACAAGAATCGAGGGTATTTGATAAAATGTGCCAGAAACAAGCCTGTGCACATAAAAATCTAAGAAACATCCAACCACAACTCATGGGTTTCTACACCCAAATATGTCTTCTTCTGAAATATTTATAACTTTCAAATACAAATTTACTGCTACTACCGTCCTAATTGTCCTATTGTGAGTTGTAGTCTTGACAGTAGTGCTGCTGCGTGTTTCCTCTCAAACACTGAACCTTTCACAGAGAAATCTCTGTCACACTGCCCTTTGTTCAAGAGCATCTGGTGTTAGCGTGCACACACACACACTGAAGAAAAAAAAACAACTCACACACTGCATTGGCCGGTCATGCAGAGAGGAAGAAGGGAACTCTGTTATTCAAAGGCAAGACTGAGTCACCAGAACTGAGGAACACCAGAGAGGATTTCTTTTTTTTCACCGACCAGAGCCGCGGGATCAGGAGGAAGAAAGTTCAAGGAGAGAAGGAAGGAGAGGGAAGACAAATAGACTGTTAAGAAAGAGAAACAGAGGGAGAAAGTGGCACAAAAAGAAAAGGTTATTAGAGCTGAGATGGAGAGAGAAGAGAGGGGGGAAAAGAAGTTCCTTTTTCAGACGTGCATCAGGAAAAGATCTCCATCCAGACGAGGGTTTTAGCTACACATCAGACCTAACCTCCATACTAACATGTCTGAAAATGCATATCACTGGACACGTGCATGCCGGTGTAAACAGGAAGTAGATTGTCTACTCTGCGGTTGGTTGCTTAGTTGCAGAAAACACTAGGTGCTTGACAGTACGTTGTGACGGATGCGACCCAATCAGGACGCGAAGGGAATCATTTCTGTTTTCAAATTAAAACACGGCCAGCAGCATTTCCAGAAGTCTCCGTTAGGGGTTTGAAAACTTGAGCAGTATGGACGCCAGGCGGAAACGTAGCAGAAGTTATTAGTGTGGATGTGGCCTTACAATCGTCACACTGCTTACAATATAAATATCCAGCACACACTTTACATTGCCGACAGTAGGGTAGTTAACAATCATAAGCACCGTGAGACCGTCGCTTATCATTCATATCAAGTATGAACCGAGTGTGTGAGAGGACTGAGACCTCTCATGTGTCCGGTGATTAGAGGAACATGTAACATGGAGGGAAGGAGAGAAGAAGAAGAAGAAGAGAGGTGCAGCCCCAAACTGTTTATTCCTCTGTTCATTTGAGCGTCTATATTTTCCCACACTGTGTCCTGATAACAGAGACACCCAGACAGTCTGCCTGCTCACAAAGGCAGTGTGTATATCCTCTCTTCTTTACTCTGCATGTGTGTGTAAGTGTGTGTAAGTGTGTGTGTGTGTGTGTGTGTGTGTGTATATATATATTTGTGTGTGTTTTATTATTGTATCCAAGGCAAAGCAGCCGTCTCTAACTTTCCATCCTCCTCCTCCTCCTTCTTTGGAGCGGCAATTTCCTGAACTGAAGCCAGGAAACTCTGCGTCGGTCGGTTGAGCTGAGAGGCAGAGAGGATTGTGGGAAGAAGGGGAAGAGAGGGGGGGGGGTGGAGGGTAAGGGATGGGCGAGGGGTGAGAGAGGCTTTATATAGACACTTCTATGCAGCTACACCTCGGTCTGCTGATGTTTAGTGGTTAAAGCGCTAAAAGGGCGCGTAAAGACAGAAAGGGAAAAGAAGGGAGAGGAATAAAGGGGGAGTGTGCAGGACACTGTGGGACGAGTGAGTGAGAGATGGTGGGATGGAGGGAGAGAAGTGGAGAGATGACGAGGTGAGCAATGAGGCTTAAAAATGACAGAAGAAGAACGATTGAAGAGTAACGGAGCACAGACTGACAAGCTGCGCAAAGAAAAAGCGCTAGTGTGTGCGTCAGCCACCCATGGGTGAATGAGACCACCTGACCCCTCAACACCCACGGCCTCAGCAGAGAGAGGAGGGGCGCTTCATTTTACCACCCACATCACTGCACAGCTATATTGTCATACAGTTATCGCTACCTTTCCCTCCCGAGGAGTCGGACCTCTACCTTCTCCACAGCTGTTGTTCCGCAGCCTGACCTCTGACTCCGGTTTCCCCTCAGGGGTTAATGAAGAACTCTGCGTTACATCTCGTCAGTCATGGCGACCGGGGGCCTGAAGGGCTGAGATAATGCCTCTAATTTCATGTTCAGCCGCACAAAGAAAACAAATCTCGCACTTCCTGGTTGTTATTAATTAGCCTTAGCTTAGTGTTGCTTGTCCCAGATTTTATGGCTGATGTGCACGCAGACACACACACACACACACACACACACACACACACACACACATGCATGCACACTCAACTACACCCGGCTCCCCTTTCCCATTTGCTCGTTATCTGACTTACACCACTTCCTGAGTGGAATGTTGTGGAAGCCTTGTCTCGCTCTGGCATGATGTTGACGTCCCTGGCACAGCGAGTGTGTGTGTGTGTGTGTGTGTGTGTGTGTGTGTGTGTGTGTGTGTGTGTTTCTGTTCAAGCTGAAAGAGAAGAGGTGAGATTCCAGAAGAGTGAGCTCATCCGAACCTCACAGTGTTTTAAACTGAACTACCTAAATGAACTCTGTGCTATTCACTGTTTAAAGTGGTGATGTTGATTTGCAGCCACAAACTGGCACCGGTTTGACACTGTACGAGTCAATGTGACCAATTAGAGCCTGTGAACCGGCATGGAGCTAATTGTGAAGGAGTACACGCCACACAGCTGGACTATGAGTATTAAAATTGGCCATAAATTTAAAATATTGCTCTGTAATCTCGAACAAACTCAACCTACAGGCAAAGACTGACGCTGCATCCACATACTGTATATAAAGCTGGACGTAGCCGCCATGACTTCACCCGTACGGCTCCACCGTCTTGTAGTGTGTAAGCTACAAGCTAACAAGCCAGTTGTGGAGAGTGTAGACACCGATACCTGCTAATGAGTGCTAACATGTAATACTAGAATTTCACCTCACCTCAAAACAACAGGAGCACAGACATCGTCACGTTCTGTTAATTAGATGTACAGCAACCCATATTATTTGTCAACTGTTATTAGCAACTGTAACTTAAAGCCTTAATCAAACTTAAACGGGTGAGTTATTTAAACATACACTTCCTATACAGATGCATGAAGAGGGAAATTAGCTTTAGAGAGCAAAACTGTTTTTTGTACCAGACTGTAAACATGTTTATTTCAGCTGTAAAGTTGGACATTTTAACATGGGAGTCTCTGGGGACTGACTCACTTATGGAGCCAGACTCTAGTGGCCATTAGAGGAACTGCAGTTTTTGGCTTCATTTTTTTCAGCCCTGGAGGTTTCTGCTTGGTTCGTATCATTGTTGCTGTTCTTTTGATACTGACATTTTAATTTAGAAAGCAAAACAAACACCTGCGTCACAGACGTCCGGTTGCACTGTGTGGTTATTAGAAATGAATGGGCACAAGTTATAAATATGATGAAAGATGAATGATGTAAAAACATAATTGGACCATCAGTGTTTTCCATATGTCTTCCTCATTTGTTATTTTCTGTATTACTTAAAACTTAATCAATAGCTTACCCCTTAATATTTCACAACAACCAGTTTCCACCTATGTTATCACAAGTATCCCATGGATCCGTGCTCTTTGCCAAATGATGTGCTGTGTTTGCTGAGTGTTTGATTGTGCTGAACATCCAGGCCTGATGTATGATGCTATTGGAGGCTGGCATTAAATGCAATAAAGGTCCTAATACGTACCAAAACAACAGATAAAAGCTCAATATGTTTCATCCTTTGGGCTGAAAAGTCAAATTGGTGGAGGAAAATCATCAGTTTACATGAAGAATTAGGGTTGGACAGTTTTTGGATGTGAACCAGAGCGTTTATGTCTCATATGCCCAGAAAATGACCGATTGCATTTCTTCTCCCAGCTCCATCTGATCCCAGGGGGGGCCCCGGATTTTTTCTTTTTTCTCTCCATTTTGACTTTTTGGGTAAAAAGAGAAATGTAATTTGACACTAGTGCAACATTCGGTCTAAAAATAACTTTTACCCAAAAATAAACACTCTCTCATACACAGTTTGAAGTAGAATGTCAGAGTCCATGTGCAACATGTCTGCTGGAGTTCATTTTTCATGTGACGAAGGCACAAAGAATGTCTGCTATAAAAGGAGCTGTGTGTTTTAGTTCGCTGCCATTTTACATCTGCTTGTGCGAGTGCAATAATCTTTTTGAACGATGACTCACCGACTGTCAAACTGGAGAGGATCAGAAGTGGACGGATAGTTTGTGTTTATGCCGATATGTAAGATCACTGATTGTTTTTCCATTATTTTCTTTTATCACACACTCCTTCCACGGTCATGTAAGAGTTTTCAATATTAATGTCAGGTGGTTTGAATCAACACACATAAACACGCACACTCGTAAACACACAAAATGTCAGCATGCACAAACTCTCACATGTACAAATTGCAGTGCGGTGCTACTCGTGTCGAGACAAATGGCTGCATCTAATCAGTTTGACAGTTTCCAGGCGTCAGCAACGTTACACAGCGAGGCCGCGGCTGCACCGTCCACAGCCTGAAAGATAAACAACATGGACGACCTGTATGTGGGGAAGCTGTCAGTCACACAGAGTCTGGCTGCTGTGATGAACAGATCCTCCACTTTGTCTCTTTTAAGTCAGAAGAAAAATTTTATTTCCTTCACACAGTTTATACACAAGAAAGATTAACACGCAGTCGATCAAACTAACTCATACTCGTATCAGAGAGAAAACACACATCCATACAGTGTGTCTGCACCATAGACTGTGTATAACAACGTCTGTACTACCTTTTAAAAACCTTCGCTGGCTTGTTGCTGTCTCTATGAAGAACCACGTAGCGTCACAGGCTAGCCTCTGCTCCACTTGTAAATTGATTTGCACAACTAATTTAAAAGTTTGTACTTTTAAATTAAGCTTCATAAACCTGTAACATAAAGCAAAAAGAGAAAGAGAGAGAGAGAGATTGTGCATAGAAATCTGTAAACAAACGATATCAGTGGTGAGGTCACACAAAGACACTGTGAAGCAGGAAGTGCTTTAGTGAACATCTGTGTACTAATTTTGACTCTCTTTGTACACTTGTATCTGATTGGACACTGGCATCCAATCACAAAGCAAGAGTCCAGTCAGGGGGCGGGTGGTTCTGTTGCCTTCGTCTCCACCTGGGCTCCTGAGAGGTGTTGTAGATGTCCAATCTAAAGCATTTTATTACCTGACACACACACACACACACACACACACACACACACACACACACACACACACTGTTTTCATTTAAAACAGGTTACAGATTCTCTGCTCATCTTTCTAACAGATGATCCTCTGCACCTTTTCTCCACTAGAGGCACCGTGACCTCTGATAGTGATTCTCTGTGTGTCTTAACTCAGAGGATGGGAAATCATTTCACACCACAAATAATCCTCCAACCGTCATATTAAATACTTTGTTCATTTAATAGAGTTGAGTTTGTTTTTTTTGAGTTTGAGTTTGAGTTTGAGTTTGACCACATAGTTTCTGCTCCAGATCTATATTAAGCAAGCCTGTGTTTTGTGTATATGCTTGGTCAAATAATATTCTGTGGGCAGATTTATGTAAAGTGAGTCTGCATCTGTACCAGTTCAAAATCAGTGCAAGTATCGTTTAAATAAAGTAACATCAACAGGTTCAATAAAATTGCATTTAAAAAATGTTTTAAAATATATATATATCTTCTAATAAATTTATTTTACAAAATTTGATTTAAAAAATGCAAGTCAGTGTCATGTTGTCAGATTTTTCTTTACCTATAAATTAATTCATCAGTTTATTTATTTATTTCTAAAACTGCCATTAACAAAGTTTTGCGGTATGTTTTGGAGATGAAAACAATATGGAAATAATAATCTCTGAATCATACCAGTGATGGTTGTCTGGCATTATTTTTAGCATTAGCAAAAACTGCTTAAATCAAAATATGCCGGAACTGCAGTTATCTACATGTTCAGTTCACACAGCATGTAATATCAGCCTGCAGTGTGGTTATGCTCCTCACAGTGATCTATGTAAACGACCCCACCCAGTCTGTCACACCCAATTTTGTTTCACTCCCTTCCTTGAGTTTTTCTTTCTGTTTGTCAGCACACTTCTGCCAAATTGCCCGTGTCCCTCAGTAATGATTTTTCCACTTATGAGGCTCAACCACTGTGTCGTTCCCTCATTCAAAACCTATGAAACGTGCCGACGCAACAAAAGCGGCGTGCCACAGCTCACAGCGAGGCAAGGAAAAACAAATTCCCTCCTGATTTCTCCTCTATCCTTCTGTCTCTTTTTACTCAGCATTTCTCTCTCCTACCTGACCACCAGCAGCTGTTATCCGGGCGCCATGGCCCCGACCGCTGGCTTTTCATTGGAGATGAATAAACTTTTTATTTTTATAAGTCCAAACACACTATACATGGATTCATCTTTGACATTAAGCTTCTAAGTTGCCATCATTTAAAGGAGCTATATGTAAGTTTTGCTATTGCTACATAGCTAACGTTAGCATTAACTGCTGTTTACTTGAAGAAACTCTTGAAGTCTTGAAGAAACATTGTGAGTCCAGCATGAATTAATTCCTTTACTCGCCAAGCGCTGTAACCAGAAGTGGAGAACAACACCAACATTAACTCTTGTCTCTATCACGTCTTTTCTTCTACTGAAGTTAGCGCGCTAACCAGCTAGCCCCGGCCCGTCTCATCGCTTTCCGATAGCGACTCCAAGCTGCCAGAGAAAACTTACAAATAGCCCCTTTAAAAAGAACAATATTTCTCTCTTTCTATGTCGTACTGTGAATCACTTTAATGGAAGAAATAAAAACGTTAAAGTTAAAAATTACCAAAAATTAAAATACTAGCACAATCATGAGATACCAAGTCAAAATGCTTTTAAATAAAAATTTTGAAAGTCAAAATTTGAATATATTGTTTCTTAATTTGCATTTACTGTTAGTATTGTTTGTATTAATCTTTTATTTATTTTTATTTTGGGCTTCCGTACAGTTTAGTCGTCAGCGTGTCACAAAATGTGTCATTTTGGAACCAAACTTTTCCTTTTGTCTCTGTCTTATCTCCAGCTTCTGTCTCTGGACGCCTTACACACCCCGGACCTGCTCTCCCTCTCCTCCTCCTTCTCTATCTCTCTCTCTTTTCCTTATTTTTCCTTCGATGAGGACTCACCAGGTGCGCCCTTTGAACTCTGAGCCTAGCTCATCCTCCCACCAGCGCTGCAGGTCGCATTCCTAAATGGAGGAAATGTGTGGTCCGATATCAGCAGCTCTCTCTTACACTCCTCTTTTTCCAGGAATGTTCCTCGGCTACATTCACGAAACAATGAGACCCGAAAGGACGCAGCCCCGCCCTCAAAACACAAAGGCTTGATGACAGCGAGGTGGAACACTGGCTGTGTGCAAAATAGTTTAACCCTTGACCCTTTGAATTGGGTTACCACTGGATGTACCGAACATGCAGCAGATGGTGGTTACATGGATCCATTCATTTGGTTGTCTTCATTTTTTCGTCAGCAGTTCACCGTGAGAGACTGACCAAGATAAGATTAGATAAAACTTTATTGTCCATTAGATTTGCATAAAATTTGTGTCTGAAAACCTGGCAACACAGTAAAACCCATAAGTATATAAAATACACAAATGTTGCTCAGCTGAGGAATATCTGTATGTATGATGTGGACGCATGATGCTCAATTGCAGGTTGACCTTTGCTCTCCTCAGTTCTTAAATTCCTGCTGAATCTCCCTCTTCAGTTACTGGCACTCAGAGAGACGGGACCATCCTAAAGGCCGGCGGCAGATTCTCTTTAAACCTGGCTCCACGCTGCTCTGATCTGCTCTTCATCTCGTCGTCTGTTGACGAAGAAGGCAAAACAAACAGCTGCGTCTGGTCAGCGGGCTCGGCCATGCATGCCAGATGAGCCTGTAATGAGTGAGCGAATTGAGTTTTCCTCCTCCAGAAGTGGAGTGGAGTGCTTGTTTGTGGAACAAGGTGGAAAGAAAATGGGAGGGGGCTCGACCCCCTAAAAATATCGTCCAGGAGCTGTTTTGTCAAACCTGCCCCAACGGTGTGTGTGTGTGTGTGTGTGTGTGTGAGCGGAGGGAGCAGGGAAACGGAGGGAGCAGGTAACAGAGTGGGCAGTGTCTGGGCTTGGATGGTGTGGTCGAAGAGAGAGAGAGAGAGAGAGAGAGAGAGAGAGAGAGAGGAACTGAAAGTGAGTGAGTGAGAAATCAGGCATAATTACAGGCTAACTGCAAGTCAGGACGATTTTAGCAAAGGGAACTCCATGGACTGGTGGGGCGAGGGGGAGGGAGGGAGAGAGGGAGGCAGCCTATGACTCAGAGAAGGGATGTTTGTTTGACTGGCCCTGCGGTTGCTTCCCAACATGGCAACCGCCTGTTCGCAGCATAGCAACCACTCCTTCCACTTCTCCGCCACAGGGAGATTCCTCAGCGCAACGTATCATTTGGATTAAATGGAAACCAGATACTTGTCTTTATCGTCGGCGTTACCCGGGCAACGGACTGGGCTTCCCAGGCCAATTCAAATGCACCGGAGCCTTGGAGGTGTAAATACAGATGATAGTAAAAACAGCGTAACCAACGCAGGAGCCGCCTCACTGTGTGTCACGTCCTTAAAGGTGAAGCATCGAATTCCACGTCTTGTTTGGTGCCATTCAGCAGCTTTATATCGGGGGACGTTTGAGGATAAGAGGTTTCATCAGTTTCTCGTTTCACCCACCTCCTTTTTTTAAATGGCCGCTGTATCCACACAAACCCTCAAGCGCAGTGTTTTCCTTCGGATGTGCAGTGTTGATATTAGGATGAAGATAAGTGAAGAGAGGTATTGAATAAACCTTGGTTGGTAAAGTTTAATTTAAAAAAAAAAAAAAAAAAAAAAGAAGCATCAAGGCCATCCATTCATTTTCATGTATAAGACCTTGTTGTGTTGTTTGTCCTCACATCCACACACTGAAACATGCACCAGTTTATGGTGCAAAGCGGTGTAACCTGCACAGCCCTCTCAGGTTGCAGGGCCGTCCTTAAAAGACACTGTACGTTTAAATTGCACGACCTGTGAGCTGCAATATGGCAACTCAAATCTGGACAAAAATGAAGCCATTATTTTCAAATTGTTTTTGCTGTATCAAATCAAACCTCTCAAACCTTTTTCCACTGAAAAACGATAACCATCTTCTTCTTCTCTCTCTCTTACCAGACCATGTTATTGAAAGCTCTGTGAAATGTGTCCTTGGATCAATGCCACCAAGACACATGGATCCACTGGATGAGTATCAAAGTTCAAAACAGCTCTGAATGTTTCTACTATCAAAAAAATTAAAATTAAAAACAAAGTCAAGTACAGAGAAGCTGAGTATGTGCAGTCAGCTGGAGACAATGCGGCGCTGTATTAGTGAAAGTGGACTGGGCCGCATGCTCTGTCTTGAGGGGGAAACCCTCCCGCAAAGTAGCATCATTAAAAAACCGGAGGATCCCCCCCCCCCCCCCCCCCCGCCTTGTTAAAAGAAAGCTTTGTGCCGTCTTGAAAACCGTCCAGCGGTGGCCATTTTGTGTGAAAGCATCATTCACATCCCGGGGGTTTTAGATGTCTGTGGAAAACTACCGGGGAGCCGACATGCCTATTGGCTCGTAGCCTCCTCTACTTCGCCACACCCTCCATATGTGTGTCAGGTGTTGAAGCACCTCAGGAATGAGAATACCTCAGCGCACTGAGAGCAGGGAACTTTACACACTCAATAAAGAATGTGTTTTTAAAGGTTTGTCTCCAGCGTTTGTTGACCCAGTAAGACGCTCCGATCCATTGTCGTCAGCAACAGGAACGGTCGTCAGCTTGATAAGATATGCGTTAAATTATCACTTTATCACTATTATTATCACTATCATATCACTTTTTTTTATCTGCATGGGAGTGACGTTGTCAACAAAGACAAACAAAGTCAGCGTTTGGAAAAGGTTTATCAGATTCACCGTTGCTCCAGTCAGCCACTCTGATCCCTTCTCTATCCCACAGCGTCGAGGTTTGTCACGAAGGCAGCGGGAACACCAAGCAACTCTATGCCTGTCTCATGTTGAGGGTGATGCTGCTCGTACAAACAACAGACAAAGGTGCATTTTTACCAGTTTTTCCTGCAGCTTTTATCGTTTTAACTCAAGGGTCTCAAACTACCACCCAGGTGCATTTCTAGCCTGCAAGATAAATTCATAAGAAACCCACACACACCCTCATTCTTAATTCTTAAAGAGTTTAGATTTCACATCCTCACAGCAGGAGGAAACTTTGCCTTTGTCTATTTTGTGAGGCAGGTGCGTAGGAACAGGATGAGTGGAACCAAAGTGGCAATTAAACACTGTGTAACCTGCAGGAAAGTATTTATTGCGACGTTTCGGTCCTTGACCTTGACCTTAACCTCCGGCCTTCCAAGACCCTGGGCAGTGGTGTCTCTCAATAGACGGACGTTTTGCACTGAAATCAAGTCTATTCTTTGCTCTTCTTTTATTTGTCGTTCTATGATATTCTATTATGGCTATCGCATCTGCACCACACTTCATGCATAAATGAGCAGAATGACAACACAGCCGTCAAGAAAATGACTCCGATGATGTTTGTTAGTTACATAGTTTCGCAAAATCTTGTTTTTGCCAACGAAAAGCCGAGCCCTCGCATTCCTCTGCCTGATGGAGGGTGATGGAGCATACAGGCCTAAAAAAAGACAGAAAAAAAAGCAGACATCTTTAAACAGTTATTCAGAGCTTCCAGTCAAGAGCTGCTGTGGTTTGGGAAATGTGGGCTGGTGCAGATGTGTGTGTGTGTGTGCGTCTTGAGGAGGATGTGCTGATTCTCATGGAGCAGCAGGGTGTGTCGGACCCAGCCCGTATTTGTGTCAGGGTTGAAAGCATGAGTAAGGCATTATGGTCGGAAGAAGCAGGAACCTCCAGAGCGATGGAGCTCATATAAATCCTCATCCCTGGAAAACCGCCGTGTATCACCGCACAAGCACGTTAGGTAGCTTTTCTTTTTTACTCAAACTCAATATGTTAAACAAGCTTCATGCATCATTTCAGCCCTGTTGTTACACGACACGGAAACAGGTGAACGCGGACGTGCACGTGATGGCTGCCTTGCGTATCCTGCATCCCTTCCGAGCATTGATTGTGCGCGTCCTCGGAAATGAATGCTACACATGCACAAAATATAACACGCACGTGCACACTAGGGGCAGTGCAGGGACGGCCAGCTGGGTCTGCTGAACTGACGGGCTCAGTGTGTGTGTTGTTGTCCCACGGAGCAAATCGTCACACGTCCTGGTGGAAATTCGGAAATATAGGTGTTGAAATATGAGGCGTCGAGTCAAGTGCAAATCCTGCAGTTCCTTACGGTGTGAGCGCTCTAGTGCGCCCTCTAAGGCGAGTATGTGAAGGTTGAGAAGCAAGAATATCTCCATGTAAAGGCCACGCCTCAGTCGAGGATATCACAACATGAAATAAATGCCACCTCATCAGTTCTTTGGAGCTGTTTCCCTCGTTTCAAAGGATTTTCCAAACTTCAGCCAAATGTAGGAACGCACAGCGAATACACAACTTAAAGTAAATGTTAGATATATTCAGATATCATAACACGTTTGGCCTTTTTTGTTTTTATTTTCTTTACTCATGTTAGCTCTGTGCTTTGTTTGGATATCTGAGCTTTACACAAGCCTGACAGTGATGTGCTGGTCATTTCTAATTTGAGACTAAACAAGAAACAAAAATGATAGAAATGTAGAAATTAAATAAGAAGATTTAAAAACAGTAAAATAGATAAAAGACAGCAACAAATTAAATAGAGAAGTCTGAGTGAAACATTTTAACACTTGAATGTGACTGATTAAATAATCAATGATTAGCTGATTACTTTGAAAACTTCAGTAACACTTTTAATAAATATTAATATTGTATTGAACCAATCCTCTTCCTGTATTTGAGAACCACTTGGCTAAACCATGTCCAACAGGACCAGCACTGCTGTGGGCACGGCTCTGGAGAAATGAAACCTGTAACCAGTTGATTTCCCGCCCTGAGGCCGTGTGGTGTCTTGAATGAACACGCCGCACCAAATGTTGTAGTTCATGCACCACAGGAGAGTTTTTGTGCCACACGAGGACGAGCTGGGGGCAGAGGAGCTTGTGCAGTGAGTCGTTTGGCAACAGACGAGTAAATAACAAGTGATATGGAGGACGAGTGAGGAAACTTGGCACCGTCCGTCTAAGTCCCTGGTATTGTGAAAAGCAGCAGCTGCACTATCGACCGGTTTCACAACAGTTTCACCTCTGACTGAATTTGCACAAAGGTTTAAGTCTGACAGTCGGAGGCGTCGCGGCTTTTCCATTAGAAAACAAGCTCGATCAGAGCCGGAGGCCCGATGAGGTTGTCTGATAAAACTGGATCTGATAAAGGTTTGCAACAGAACTTCAACATGCTACAGATCCTCATACAGCAACGTTTGCTAACAAGCGCTAACGCTAGCCACGGTACTGGTCAGTGAGGCTGTAGCTGCAGCACTTCCATGTGTATGAAACTGAACAACGGTGTGTTTTATTGCTCATCAGCTTTACATTCATGAAGAGCAGGTTATTTTGTTTTTATCTACACTGCTTTCAGTTCAGTCTGGATTTATATCTTGTGTTTTATAATTCTATGGTTTTTGTATTTAAACTTAACTCGTTTTCTTTCATCATTATTATTTATTCTATTCTGTTTTTGTATTTATCAAGATTTTACTGCTGATTGTTTTTTGTCTTATTGTATTTGTGTAATGCCTCATACATCACATGTACTTCACTTGAGACCTGCTGCAACACAAACAGCAAATAGACAAAACATTAATTCAGAAAAACATCTTCATCAGTTTGACAACAACACGAGCTGCAAATACTGACCCCAGGAGCAGCTGCAGGGAGCGCAGGCGACAACGTGTTTCCAGGGGTTTTGTGTTTTCTTTGCATGAGTTTAAGGTGCAGTGCGTTGAGCTCTAAGAGCCACCTTAGTTTTTACTTCAATAGGGATTGAGATGTTTCTCTTCGGCTACTTCTGCCTCAAGGCCAAACAGGTTGTTTTTATCTTGGGTTTACTCCTGAAAGTGACACCGAGTGATCAACATCTCATGTTTCCTGGATCCCTGAGCTCTTCTAACTTGTTTTCATGCTTAAATGCGTTTCTACAAAACAAAAACAACAAAAAAAAAAGAAGGGTTGCCAATTGTTCAGCGGGTTTTTCGGCTCCGGCTGACTCAACACTAGAAACATTGTACCAGTGTGTTACTGTGCATGACCCGACAGCTGCTCTGCATACCTTCCAGCGCTGTCATCCTTCACGTTCCCCGTGATCCGCAGCCACAAAATCACTTTCAAGGAAAGGAGAAAAACATCAGAGTCTTCCACCTGGTTGGAGCCAAGACTCGTCACTCTGAGAGAGTAATTCTTTGTGTGCCATCCATGAGAGGAAATTACATCCCGTTGGCACCAGGCATGAAATGTCTATCAGTCCCGGGATGACAGGGTGTTACCAAAAAGATTAGAGGGAACGCAGCGCAAATTATGTTGTTGCTATTTCCTCCTTGAGATACGTGCTGCATTAGCGACTTTGTAGTTTTGCTAAATAAGCGCATAATAACCCACAGAGCTAATGACATGAGCGATTCTTTCCCTCCCCCAGGGTCCGTCTTCTTCCGAGCGTTTGAGTTTCAGTGGAGGAGAAAAGGCAGTGACAGGTGCAGGCGGTTCTCCTGCTCCGCATGAGGTGATATTTCTCAGAGTTATTAACCCTTCAGGGCGAGAGTCGATTTAATGGGTAATGCTCCCAGCTAAAGGGCGGCGAACTGCAATGTGATCAAAAGGCCATTCAAGTGTTTTCCTGCGCAACAATGGTTTCCTATTGGATCAAAGCAACAATGCTGACTTTCCTATAGAGCAGTTTGGTGCATTGTTGCATTCACAACAATGCATAAGGTGTCAGAGCGGAGGAGTTTAGAGGGAAGTTAACCCTTGATCGACCGCGTTGAAGTCATACGACTCTCGCTTCTGACCTCTGGCTTTAAACCATGTGCATGAGCCGGACGTTCAGTGGCTCAAACCAGGTGCGGCTCCTCGACTCGCCGCCGTGACGGTTTCTTAATGCGACAGATGTTTTTTTGAGACAGAATAAAACAACATTAGGGGGAAACTGAAATGATCATAGTAGAGTGTTAAACATGAAGGACGGCTCCCATTGGTAAATACCACTGCCCCACTGTGTTACTGTACAATAAGACATATGACACTTTCATACTTGAACTCTTCACTCTATTGAGAGACACATAACTTTTGTTAAATGACGCTGTTTTTATTATTGCTGCATTAGGATGTATTTTTATAATGACACAATAACAGATGAGACCAAGTCAACCTCTCGCAGTAAGGTCGTAAACCTCAAACTGATGATCTGAGGTAGAGCCAGAGGTGTGTTCGCCAACAGCTGCAGCAAACATCCCAGACTCTCAGCCACAGGTCACAGTGTCCGGCTGTAAACTACTGAGCAGCAAACTTCACTTGAACACATGAGAGACAAATGATCGAGGCCTGAGGTGGGTGACTCGTCGGTGGCGGTTGTACATGAATTTGTTTTGGTTGTCTCAGGCTACCGGCAATACGACCACGAACAAAGGGCGGCAGAATTCATCCAGCACACACACACACACACACACACACACACACACACACACACACACATGCCGGTTTATCAGCATCGAATGCAACAGAAAACTGCTGCCATCAGTTTTTATGATGTTTGTTTTTGCACTCGTCACGGCAGCAGCAGATGGTGACGGCTCACTTCCTACATAACAACAGGAAACGGTGTCACCCAGAGATCTCATGAGCGTCTCAGAGGCTGATAGCGGGAGAGAATGAATCAGGCTGTGTTCAAGACGTACCGCTCGTTCTACAAAGTGTGTGTACGGGGGTCGAGCGCCAGAAGAAGCCCGTCCTGTCACACAGGAACACTTGTGTGTGTGTGTGTGTGTGTGTGTGTGTGTGTGTGTGTGTGTGTGTGTGTGCGCAGCAGGCAGGTTGGGATCAGAGCGACAGGTGACTCACAGTGACACAGTTCACAGATGGCGTCCAGCACTTTGTCTGAGACGTGATCCGAGCTATTTTGGAAAATGGTTTGAGGGGCTTTCGAGCTTGTTGTGAAATTTTTTTTTTTTTCCACTCGCTTGGAACAAATGTGACAGTCAGTGCCTCAGTATGCCGGGGCCTGTCAGGACATTCCTCCCCCCCCCCCGCCTCCCCCGCCGCCCGCTCTCATCTCCATCCGTCCACCACATCTGAGGGCTGAGCCGGAGGAGAGGTGAAGAGACGACACTTCAGCTACTTCATGTACTTCTATTTCTGACACTGTGTGTTGGCTTTGTGCTTAGTTTACCTGAGTTTCACAGCTTGTCTATTAGAGCTCGAAGCATCACTACGGCAACTATATGACTTACAGAGACGTACAAGTTCAAACTTGTTGATCTTACACTGAATAATCCAACCCCTTTCAAAACTTTACTATATAAATAGTAGTTGGTAAAAAAGTTCTTGCTCTTGCTGCTGACAGTGTCTGGGTTTCATTAAGCAGCTCAGTCACATTTCAACATGAACACACAGCAGCGTTGTGTCACGTCTTATGAAATATTTCGTGGAATTCGATTCACAGTTTATCTCAGATGCTTCATAACTTTGTGCTTGCACCAAAAAAATGGCGCTGGAAGTCGGGTGATGTGGCTGTTGTGCTGTTTGTGTATTTAAATATGACAAAACATCTGCAAAGTGTATTTTATTTTAAGGATCTTTCTGCACCTTATCCATTGGCCTCATCCTCACAGCTGTTTTCTTGCACAGTCAGCATTTATGTCGTTGATGAAAGCTGGGCGCCTCCTCTCTCATGGTGATGTGTGTGACCTCAGTGCCCTCGCTCTTAATAGAGACACTAACCTTGCTCTTAATGGAGACACTCAGCTCGACAGGTGAACGGCTTCAGTTACTGCTTCTCAACTTTACGAGAAAAAAGAGGAGAAGCTGAAAATCGAGCAGTCATAAACTGAGCTCATGTTCTCTGCATGTCAGTGTAGTCGTAACAGGCCTGAACATGTGATTCCAGTTTAATTATTGCATTTGTGTACATCACACACCTCTGTGGCTGTGAGCGACGCACACACGGCCTTGGTTTGATGGAGCGTTGGTCATTTTCTTTCTCTCTTTACCAGCTGCTCTGTGCCAGAAAGCAACATTCATTATTACTGGAAAGAATTTTGAATGAGTCACTCACAGAGACGACGGCATCAGAGAGAAAATGGTTTGTTGGATATGCCAGATGCCCCACACACACACACACACACACACACACACACACACACCTCTCGCCCAAAAAACAAAAGCACATTTATCATATATCATTTATCCTATTTAACCTTTGACCCTGAAGGTGCAGGACAGCCAGAAGCTTCTGGGTCTCCAGAACAGACACCCGTGTCCAGAGGAGGCTGCACACAAGCCTGTACTGATGGAAATAAACACACACAGAGAACACATGCACGCTGTGTTTACATCACACAGACAACCTCATCCACTCTAAAGATAACAGAACACATTCACTGTGTGTGTGTGTGTGTGTGTGTGTGTGTGTGTGTGTGTGCTCCCACACACAAATATAGACATGCACACACACATGTATTTATACACAGACCTTCACTAAAACTCTGTGTTTGCTGCTCTATAAGACAAACCTGCACAGTTAAATAAATCTGAACTGACTCGCTTTTCACGGTGGTGGAATTTCTTTTTTTTTTTTGGGGGGGGGGGGTGTTATATACACGATGGTCTGGGTCTCATTTATCACTCGTTTCACTCGAGCCAAATCTGTGATTTATTGCAGACAAAATTATCGTGGCGCAGATGTTTGAATGATTTGAGTTGATTTCATCAATAAATCAACATGTAGAAACGATTTCCATCTTTAACTGATGAATTAATACTTTAGATTAGATTAAAAATGTGTTGTAGATTAGCGGGTTATGTAGATGTGATCTGCTGTTCTCTGTGGAGGAATTGCTTCTATTCTGATTTATTCGGTTCTATTTTTATTTGTTTGTTTTTATTCTTTTTAAACTTTTGTATGATGGAATCTGAGCTTGAGTCCAAACACTTTTAATTCGTTTTGAGTTTTGCAAAGAAAAAACATGTTCTGAGACAGAGAGTGAAGGAAAGTTTGGGTGTTTCCCTTTAACTCACTTACAGCACCTGCACACACACACACACACACACACACACACACACACACAAACACCTTTCCCCTCAGTGTCCTTAAGGTGAAGTGTGTTACAGACCATTGGGTTGAGGGTCCTTTGGGTGTAACAGGAAATCCCAGTGCACTGCGGGTGTACTGATATCATTGTTCCCCCTTGGAAAACTCCTGGACAAAATACAGATTTATCCCTTATGAAGTCAGCGGAAGGGAAGCGTTCCACGCCGTTCCACATCAGGACGCGGGTCCTCGAGGGAACGCCGGCCGGAACGTCCTGGAATGTGGCTGTTTGGTGAATTAATTAAATATTAACCTGCAGGATCGAAAAGTGAGGGGGGGGGGCTGCAGGGCCAGAGGAAGGTCAGCCGGTGACGCCTGGAGAGAAACTGCAGCAACTTTTAACACCTGCACGCCGACACTGGCATATGTGCATTTTACTGAAATGAAGCAATAAGGGAAGAAAATGAAGCAGTTTAACTGAGTATTCTTTGTTTGAATTCGCGATTGTTCTTTGTGACACTTTTAGGGAAATAAGAGACACAGAGCAGCTGCTGTTTCCCTGTCAACGTCCACGATACAACGAGAGATAACAGTGAGATAATGACAGTGGATTCTCCACCATCATATCTGATAAAAGCTTCCTCCGCCTCCTCTAACCAGCTCATACACTCAACTCAACCTTTGTTTACTTATCTCAAGCTTTCACGGTCAAGTTCAAGTTTACTTGAGCTTGAGTTTGCTTGAACTTGACTCTCCAGTCTACTTGACCTTGACCTGAGCTGCTCAGCACAACTGTCCGGCTGACTCATGAGATCACATCGAACCTTCAAGAGACAAAAACAACATTAAAACAATGAGAAGAAGCAGAAGACAAGTAAAGATAGACACATCCACAAGTGTATAAGTAGTAATAGATAGTTATACTATGATGGTTTTACCTCTATTTATAATAGTGAGACAATATAATGGGTTTTCATTCATCTCAGATTGGTGTTATTCATACAGTGGACAACATTACAGTAGTACATCAAAACACTACACCTGTAAAAGATTTAACGTAAACAAGTACAAACTGCCAAAAGTATATGATGCATTTCAGGTGACGGTGTGATAGAGGTAAAGTGTATATGGTAACACCTGCGGCAGTGTTTGGTAAATGTGATTTATATTGCATTGCATTATAATGCAGGAAATAATCAGACAAAGAGCTTGTTACGGACACATAAACAGTTACAGTTTTCGGCACATGCAGGATGGTTTTGCGATCCTTAAAACCTCAGCAGTGAGATTAAACTTAGTCCTGAGACAGAAGAGGACAAAGAAGAAAAAACACTTGGTTATTGATTGAAACGGTTCATCCTGTCCGGAGCGTGAGGATCCTCTGCAGAGCTCCTACTCTGAATATAAAGAATCTTTTGTTCTTGCTTTTGGCCTGAGACTGAGACGCCAAATTGGAAAGATCTGATCCTCTGGGGAGCGTGAATGTGCTCAGTGTCATTCAAGGCTTTTATCCTGTTCTTCTTATTATTATTATGTCTCTTGAGTATTGGGGGAAAATTGTGGTCTGAGGATGGAAAACGAAAAAGAAAAGAAAGAGATCCGACAAAACTTTCCATCACATCCTCCTGGGACCATGAACATGGAACATGAAATTTTGACCAGGCGGTAACCATTATTATCAGCTCCACATGTCATGGCAATGTGGCCGACGTTTGATTAAATATCCAGTTCTGGAGAAAGTTTTGGACGGAGTGAGCGACCACTCATCCACATCCTTATTAGGCTCAGCTGCTAAAAGTCTTAGCACAGTCTCATCACGTCTGTGGTATCCAAACTGTAACACAAACCAAAGGCGACTCTGCCACTCTCTTTCACACACTCACACACTCTCATGTCAACACTGTCCTCCCACCCCGCCTCGCCCTCAGGTCGCCACCCCCCCCAGATCCCCCCTGCTGAATGCTTGTCTGTCAGAATCGCCCTGTGTGTGTTAATCCGGGAGGATTGTGGCGTTGTCTGGTCGCGGCGCTCAGGGCCAGGGATCGCTCTGATTGCTCTGAATGCCCAGTATCCCTCTGTTCTGTCTGCTGTGTTTCTGCTTCGCTGTCACTCACTGTCCTGGCCTACGTTTATCGCCTCTGCGTGTTATTTCCAGTCCCCGGTGTCTAAACAAAAGAGCGTGTTGTTTACAAGTTGCCCGTCAATGGGCAGGATGCTGGAGCTGCTGCATTAACAAATGAGATGCAAAGTGCAGAGCTGCAGTCAGGTTGGGCTTTTAGTAAGACAAACCATTTTTGAGTAGGCGCAGGTGTTCTGGTGAAATTTACATTTTACCGGTCGATTTAAACTTAAACCACAGATGTGGTTGCGCAATAACAGAGTGAAGATCAGGAGGAAAGACGAAAAAGGCACAAGAGGAGGAAGCTGAGACAATGCAGCCTTCACATTCTTGTGATCTAGCCAGTTAGCTTAGCTTTGTAGCTTATCTGACAATCCCAGTTCTAAGAAGTTTTTCCTGCTGTTCCCGCTCGTTTGTTCGGTTGATTGATGGACATGAATAAAAATGCCACTGCAGTCCGTGCTCTTGACTTGTCGTGTATTTTCAGGAGATTTTTCTTTCTCTGTCATTGTGGCTTGAAGGTGAAAACCCTGCTCTCTAAAAAACACTTCACACACCAAGTAGCACCTTCAAGACACGCTTATCCTGTGAGGGTCGGGGCTGGAGCCAATCCCAGCTGACACTGACATTTTCAACCCCTCTCTTTTCTTACAGCACTGATTCATTTCCCAAAAAGCGATTCACTTTTGTCCAATAAAAGACGAATAGATGTGCTTTAACGTACTTCCTGTAAATACAGATTGCAGGTACTTGAGGGACACCCTTGTTACACTGTGATGTCATAAAGACATTTTGACATTATGTATGTAAACGGGAGTGTCGTGCTGGGGCAGGTGACCTATGGTGGTTTAAGTTGGGAACAAACCACCACCACACACATGAAAAGTTCATTTAGAGTGTGATTCCATGACCAAATCGTTTTAATTAGACTGATTTACACCATAAACATATATGTTGCTGAGGGTCAAACCTCTGTCCTCAGAGACGAAAACACCAGCTGCCTGAGCAAAATGTCTTCCTGTTCAGGTTCCTGTTTAGACATCTGAAGACTTGCAGTTATTCTAACAATGTTGGCGTGTTGGTGTGTTCAGAGCATGAAGCAGCCGGAGCGCAATAAATCCACACAGCCAGGACCAAGGAAGAAAGAAGGAAAAAATTGTGGTAAATCAACTCAACAGGTAGAACAGTGTGTTCAGCTACAGCAACAATAATAACCAGGCTTTTATAGTTACAAAAGTGTTGTGGAAAGAAACTTTCTTTCCACAACACGAGGCCTGGAGGGGACGGGGATTGTTGAATGATGTTTTCTGCACCATAAATCAAAAGTACAGGTGGTTGCATTTTCCAAAACATCACAGTTTATGAAAGAAAAAAGAATGCATCAACTTCTAAAAAAAAAAAGATTATCTCTCAGCTTCTTATCACAGCTCTAATCACACCCCATGACATGGCTGCAGCTTCAACTGGCATTAAACCCTGAGGACTCTTGGGTCTGCATGGCTGAGGACTGCAGGACAGCACGCTGCACAGTGCTGCACAATACTGTCAGTCATCACCGGGCTCTTGAGCTGCAGCGGGGAAGGGACTTAAAAGCTTGTTGTGTCTCCTCGGCCGCACGCTGCGCTGCTTTCCATACGGGGCGGGGTGGCGCTTACTCCGGCGCACAGAGCGCAGAGCGCACCGTCACCCAGCTGCTCTCCCAGCATCGTCTGCCACCGTCTGACCGGGCGACATGGGTCTGGAGAAGGAGAAATCGGACACCAGTATAATTATGGACGAGGATGAGTTCAACAGATCGATAGAGCCCATTCTGTCGAAGAAGGGGAAGGTGTACACGGCGGAACCGGACCGAGATCCAAACGATATCAACGCGCACTTGAAGGTAAAGTCTGCTGCATCGTGCGGAATGAGTCTTTGAAAGTGAAACTACACAAGTTAGCGGTCGCCAAGAGGAATTATCAACTGTTACAACCAGTGTAACCTCATTGTTTTCGTGTCATGAACTCTTAAGATTGACAATCCCGCAGTGTGAATACCTGGAAGTCGCTGCCCGCGCGTCAACCCATCATCTTCATGCAGCTTCCTGCCAGTGTTTCATTACTGTGTTTCATTACTGTGTGTTTAAAGCCTAATCTCCCCCCCCGATATTATTGTTGTGATCTGACAGGTCGGGTTTGAAGATGTCATCGCGGAGCCGCTCTCCTCGCACAGCTTCGACAGAGTGTGGATAGGAAGCCACGCCGTGTTCGAGCTGGTCAAATTCATCTTTTACCGCCTGCTGACCACGCTGCTGGCCGTGCCCATGGCTTTCCTCCTCGGACTGGTCTTCGGGGTGCTCAGCTGCATCCACATCTGGTAGGAAGAGGTTCCTCTCGAGCTGCAGGTCTCTCTGGTTGCTGCTGTTTGAAGCCTGGCCAGACGTTGCCCTTTACATGAAATAATTATGTAATAGTAAACAAAAATGTGGAAAAGAAACATTAAAATGAAAGAGATTATAAATTACAATAGACATATTATACTGGAGGAGTATTTTTGTGACACTGAAAGATATAAAGTGCACATCATAACTTCCAATCGACCTATAAAATATTATATTAATATAAAATTGTGTATCAATTGTCATTAAAGTGCGATCATCTCTATTAAAACCGTGTTGTTCGCACCAGAGACACAGTTTAAAACCCTGTGGCAACATTACAGGAACATGAGGTGACTCTCCATCAGGGGCCACAGCTCCTTTCCTGCAGACTCATTCTGGGTCTTTAGGAAAACATAGGCACAAGCTATTTGTACAGTTAACGTCACATGTCGTTTAACATTGAAATATTTTGTCAGCGTACTTATATTTGGATAATTATGTCATGCTTATGTCGGCTAAATGTAGCTGCTGTGAGTTGAACCAGGTGCGTCCAGGCCTTCCAGTGCACACGCAGTTTCCCAAAGAGTCCATTTATTAAAAACTTGATGAAACAACATTTTATGCCACAGAAGCAAAGCGCTCGATGGAAAGTTGGGAGGAATGTTGAGTTGTGTAGTGGAAAAAAAAAAGTAATGGAAAAACGCCCCGTGCCCTTTGCCAGATCGCCGGCAATTCTAGTGGCAATTGAAGCCTATTTTCAGACCAGAGTGGGACATTCTTCAGATGCACATGGAGCGATGCTGAGTTACTTTCGCATGACCTTTCACCCCGTAGGTGAGGTCACAAGCTCGAGCTCGACCGCGAAGTGTCCTGAGGGAGGAGGCCACCCCAGGTTATTCAATCAATACAGGACTGAGCGGCGACACTGAGCTGGTCAAAGATGTGTATAAGAGACAGGCTCGAGCTCGACCGCGAAGTGTCCTGAGGGAGGAGGCCACCCCAGGTTATTCAATCAATACAGGACTGAGCGGCGACACTGAGCTGGTCAAAGATGTGTATAAGAGACAGGCTCGAGCTCGACCGCGAAGTGTCCTGAGGGAGGAGGCCACCCCAGGTTATTCAATCAATACAGGACTGAGCGGCGACACTGAGCTGGTCAAAGATGTGTATAAGAGACAGCTTATTTGATATGACACACTGGAGAGAACGGAACAATCAGCAGGAACGCGACAATGTGATGCAATTCTTTTAAGAAAATAGACGGGAACCACGTGACGGATGAGGCAGTGGCAGTCGCTGATAAGATAACACAGAAATGCAAAATAAGAGAAAATAGGAGAGGAATGTGAGTTTTAAATTACTCCAAAACATAAATATTCATATCTGGATGATTCCTGTTTAGCAAGTTTTTTTTTTTCTAATATCTAAATTACTGTGAAGACAAAGTGTTTTCAGACCTTTTTGAACAACGCTGGTATCAGCAGGGGTGAAATAGATGCAACATAAATTCAATCACGTGTCCCTGGAATGATTAAAAAAACATTAAAACAAGCAAAAGACAAAAAAGAAAATGCAGCCAAAAAACAAAACCATTGAAAACAGTAACCATTTATTGAGCTTATTGTTTCTTAGCAGCTGTTACTTAGTGACCTTTTTGACCTTGTCCTGCCAGGTTGGTGATGCCCCTGATCCACAGCTTCATGATGCTGTTACCGTCCATCCAGGTGGTGTGGAGGAGTCTGACGGACATGTTCATCAGACCGCTCTTCCACAGCATGGGAAAGAGTCTGTCCTCCATTCAAGTTAGAACCACGGAGAACTGACGCAGACGGCGCTCTGGCCCCCGAGCAGATGGAAACACGGGGCAGATTGGAGTCACTGGAAGAAAAGAAAAAAAAAAAAAGAGTGAACGATGCAACTGAGATACGTACATGAGTTTTTATAAAGTCAAATACTAAATTCTGACAATCCTGTAAACAAGTGTAGAGTTACATACTGCCTTTATTTCAATGTGACTATTCATATTGAAACAACAGTAACCTGTGACCTCGATGCCACAAAATGTCTTTCTTTCTTTTTTTTTTTAAAAAAAACAAATTGAACCACGTTTGAGACGGAAAGAAACACATGCACGTGGATGTTTATGGCTAATGAACCCTAAATATCACCATAGGAACATAAGCTGTTATGACAAACAGTTTGAGACTTTATAAGGAGCTCATGTGCACCACCCAAAATGGAGTTGTTTTGCTGATTGTGACCAAAAGAAATTCCTGTCATTCCATCACTTTGTGGCTGAGGGAGATGTGGAGGAGTGTAACTTTATTGTTAAGGCAAACTTACTGCTGACCCCGCTAAGAGATGTAATATTTCTGCTTTTTTTAGACTTATATATATATATATATATTGTATATATTGCAATGAATTCAGCTAGAAGTTGAATGTAATGAACTGAATCAGAGTAGATATTCAGAGAGAGATGCTAAGATGCAGCTTGTTGCACATTCGCAGGCTTATTTTATCTGCTGTGTTGATCTCGCAGTGCGTTGGCAATAATACTGGGCATTTGCCTTGATATGCATCTACAGTAGAGCTGCTTTCACACGTTACTGATCGGCTTCCTAATTTATTATTTATGCAACGACCGATTCTTGATTGGGAAACACTGATATTTGGCGGTAACTGACATCAAAGACCTTCACTTCAGTAACTGCAGCGTGACAAAGATGCGTCACATCTCGTGCTGCGTTCGGTTGAAGCTTCGGTAGAACTGAGACTTTGGTACATGCATATTTAATTCAGAGGTGTTTGTTGTTTGCTGCACTGCTGTGAGGTCGTGGGCCGGGTTTTGGAGTATTTCTGCAGCCAGAAGAAATCAGACAGCGATATGATATTTACCTTTTCCTTGCTGTGGATTTGATAAAGTTGAGTTTTTAGGTACAAGCCTGCACAGTTCACCTCTTGCTACGAGCTGTACAATCTGAAATCTAGAAGGTGATAGAGAGAGAATCAGTGTAACAGGTGTCAGCTGCTTGCTTATACTGGTTTGTGCTTTCTAGTGGGATTTCAGCTTTTCCAAGTTGCACTTTAATTTTGTCCTTACAAGTGCAAACCCAGCTCTGATAACCAGACACATACTGTATTTTCTAATACCATGTACTGTATCTGTCTTTAATCATTGGAACCAATGTGTATGTTTCATGTGATGGATGCAAACCTGTGCAGCCATAAAAACTTACCATCAATATTTTAAAGCTGCATTCGTTTATTTGAGTGCAGGCTGAAAGACAGCTGCTATGGCTAACATGTTAGCAACCAGTTGGCTAATATCACATCCAGCAGACACAGAGCAGCTTCATCATTCATTAAGAGTCATGTTTCTGTTGAGATGGAGAGTGTCGTTCCAATATTCATTCATTCAATTCAGGGTTGATGAGACTGAACTGTACCGGAAATATGGTGTAAAACCAAAACATTCAGCTAAAAGGGGATAAAAAACAAAAGCACAGTACGGCTGCAAAATTGACAGATAATACAAGAGCTGAGAAAGGCTTTATTGCAAATAC
The DNA here is from genome assembly GCF_002814215.2 of Seriola lalandi dorsalis. Classification (NCBI taxonomy): domain Eukaryota; kingdom Metazoa; phylum Chordata; class Actinopteri; order Carangiformes; family Carangidae; genus Seriola; species Seriola lalandi. Next base: position 270,842 of record NW_019525446.1, on the reverse strand, counting down.
TGTTTTGTCCTGTTATCGCAAGATAATTATTCCCTTATCTCGACATAACAAAGCTTTGGGATAAAAAAACATTTGCTTTTACGGACTTTCTCAGCTTCCGTACATCCGTACATGTAGGTATTTGATCCAATATAAGTAATGTCGATTGATAGTGGAGCTTTAAACTAACAGCTATCACCGGTCACGGTTAAATCGTCATGGCCGGATCTGCTTGTTTGTGCACTTGCTCACTAAAACAAAGAGCTGTGATCATTGGAGAAAGTGTTATTGTACAGCACTATTCCAACATTAAGTGGATAAACTTTTCATTTCAATAAGTAAAGGTGAAAAAAATCACTGTACTAAAATGTGGACTGTTTCAGAACGCGCATATGAACCTATAACTCTTTGGGTTGTCATCCAGATTTTCCAGAAAGAAAGGAGCACAATTCATGTAACTCATATTTGCATCTTTGACAATTCCAACCTGTTGCTCAACATTGCTGCAAGCTAACCAGCTGAACCTCGACAGCAGAGAGTCAGACAGACGTCTGACACTGCATGAGGTGATGTTTTGTTTCCAGCAGCTCTGTCACAGCTTTAATCCTTTCACTGGTGTTTAACTGTTGACAAGCCACCAGACAGCCAAGCAGAGGAAATTAGAGGTAGCTGTTGCGCAATAGAGGAAAGACACAGGTGTGTGGCTAAAGCGTTTTCTCTCCTCAGCATGACATATAGCACTAAACATCCTCCGCTCAGCCCAGCTATCCTTCAAATGTCATATATCTTTATTAGACAAATAAATCATAGTGTGACCTGCATCTGTCCGTTAAAAATAATACTTTTATTTGTCTGCATGTTATGTACTCAATCATTTTTTAAGCTGTAGCTTTACTCAGACTCTGGATTACTTCAACAAGCCAGATGTGACCAGAATAAAGACTTTTTTTTTTTCCCTCAAGGTAATTTTTCTGTACGTGGTTCCTTGTTTCTGTCAGAGAAGATGAGTGTGGTTGGGACGTGCAGCTGAGTGCCAGAGAGGGCTCGTAAATCACTTTGCTGAGATTGCATAAGACACTTTCCTATACAAAGATGAGCTGTGGGTCGATGGAACATGACCCGAGGCTTTGCTTTTGGACCTGCAGGCCTGCACAGCATTTCTACCTGTTACACTCCTCTAACCCCTCTGCAGTTTATCACTTAACACTTCCCTCCACCAGTAAGGTTCAGTATATTTCTGCTCATTTATCAATTTGTGAACAGTGCTTCACTTTAACCATCAATAGCCAGACACAGAACACAAGCAGCAGCTGCCTGCGAGGGTCAACTGAGTCCAAACCGCAAACCAAAGCATGAACTGTTATTGACTCGCATTTAAAAAAAAAACAACAAAATAACACAAAAAAACATTTTTGTCATTTTTGCACTGTGAAGCTCAGTTGCTCTGACTTGCATTGCTGCTTCTGACTCAAAAATACTTACACCGGGGCGTCCCGGTGGCTCAACCAGGCAGAGCACATAACATGAAGGTTTAGTCCGAACTGCAAAGGCCGGGTTTCAAATCCGCCCCGAGGCCCTTTGCTGCATGTCATATACATATATATATATATATGACATGCAGCAAAGGGCCCGGCCATGTTGTTGTTTTTTTAAATTTATTTTAAAAGGAAAATGGGTGTTATTGCCAGTTATTGATAAGATTAATTTTCTGTTTGGTTGATGTTAAGGTACATTAGGATTTATTAGCTTCAGCAGTCGTCCCCTAATTAGCTAGCTTGATTAGCTAGCTGAGCTGCCGCCATTGTAGGAGAGACAACCGCCTTCTCCACCTGCACGGACTCGCGAGGAGCTTCAGCAGTCGTCACAGAAGGATTGAGTGTGACGGCATGTGTTTCCTTCAGACGTGGTAGGGTTCAATCTCACTCCATGCGACTGTTTTTGTTTCTCCACGAGCTCCACCGTTTAGCGCGCCAACGAACCTTAATGCAAAAATGTGTGTGTGGGGGATTTTTCACAGTATATGCTGAGTAATTGATAAAAGAATTCACATATTTCTGTAGTAACATCACCACGACTTATTAAAGCCAGGATTGTAACTTTAACCTCTCAGTCATTAGAGAGAGAGTGAGAATCATACTATAACCTAGACTTGTATGTTATTCAGTGAAATGTGTCTTTCACCATTTTACTAAGTTTGAAGGGGTTTTAATACATTATTAAGTTCTCCCAATGCATGTAAGAACACAATACTTACAACTACTGCTGCTATGACTTCCAGACGTGTTACCATTACAATAATAGACCTGCTAGTGCCACCCTGAGACAATGGTCCATACTGTAAAGTGCTCAGCATTTGACCCTGACCTTTGACCTCCGGCCTTCCTTTAGAATGGCAAGCACGCAGGACTTGAAGTAGTAATACTAAGGATAATATAATAATAAAATGATGCAAATTATAATGCTACTAATGCTCACAGTGAAACTACTATCACCACAGTGCAAATACTGTTGCAGCTCAGAGAACTACATCTATTACAACTACTGTTACTATGGTTACTGCTGCTGCTATTAGTGATGTTTTGTTTTTAGGAAGTAGTTTCTGTACTGTTTTTACCATTACTGCTGTAGTAATGTTATTTCACTGCTTTTATAGGCTAAAGTTCTTCCTGCTAACACTGCCCCTGTGGTTAAATTGGGTAAACAGCTGCTTATTGTTGTTTCCTATCACTACTACTACAAAATTAATGAATTACTATGACTCCTGTTATTACACAGCACTATTATACATCACTCAGTGCTGCCTTTGCCACCACTGAATTACTGCTGTTCATACAGACACTCCCTGCTTGACAGGCCCTTGCTAAACATAGCACCTGTAAAAGATGCATCACATCCTGTGTGTCAGTTAATGTGCACCTGATACTAAATCATATGTTGTGTGCAAATTAGTTCTTTGTCTGCATTGTTTTTGTTTCAGTCAGTAAATTAGTCACATTTAACTGCAGTTAACCATCATCATAAGCCTTTAATGAATCCAGTCTGCACAGCCTTTGTCATGCTGCATGAAGTCATTATTATCCCTTTTGAATGTGAATGTATTTGATGTTTCGGTCGTTTTAAAAGAGCAGTCTTTTTTTTTTCCAAGGTCACAAAAGTGTCATTCACATGTTGAGCATTTACAGCTTTTCCAGTGGCGTCATCCACACAGAAAACTCCGCTGGCACAGGGGACAGAATCAGCTGTTTGAGAACCTGTTGGTCCAATCATAAACTGAAACTGCCTCAACCTAACGTTCCCACAGATCCTGTTCTGCCATGGAGCCTTGATTCACTCTCAGTTTAAAGTGATGTGGTGTTGTGGTGGTGAAGGCCTCATGTTGGCAGCACTCTCCACATCCTGTAGCCTGACACTTCACAATGTTGTTATACCAACGCCAAGTCTTATGATGATTTTGATGATGACTGCTTATGACGTTAACGCAAGGATCAATGATGTTTGGTATCAAATGATTATTTTTATTCTCAATAAAATTTGAATCATTGAAGCTGCTCATTTATTGCAAAAACAATATTTCAAATACTGTACAATATATTGACAGTTATGTCAGGTCAGGGACTGCTGATGTAGCTGCTTCTACAGCGGCATATCTGTTTGAGACAGGTGCTCATTTGGTTATTTTGATCTGTGTTCAGCGCCACACCCAGTGAAGTAAAGAAGATTAGGTTCATTTAACCTTTCCAGAGCACACGTGCACAAAGTGTCAGTTAAAGAGGCAACAGCAAAGATTCACTTGCACTTTCACTCATCTAATATTTGAACCAGAATCAGCAGAATCAATAAACCTTCTTGTGTCCTCAGTTTCTGTGTATTTACTTATAGAAAGGAATGGAATATCGTGCACAGATGTTTTGGCTAACGCGTCCCTCACTGTGCAGGTTGAGTGATTTATTATCATTATAGAACAGGAACAAAGAAATGGGAAAGGTGAAGCAAGTTTTCAAAGAAAAGGCGTGGTAACACAGATATAGAAGGTCGGCGTCAGATTCTTAGTACTGACAATCAGCTCGTATGAATAGTTTCTAATGACTTTCTTAATTCTTAATAAATCGTTTACCAATTCTTGATGGATCAGTTATAACTTGTTATTAAGAAGAACTTGCCAGGTCATAAAAAAATCCCTTTGGTTGGTGTTTATTATATTATATTACATTATAAGATACAGAGAAAATCAAGAGCAATCATAATGGATTAGCAACATTTATAACTGCAGTATTGCCTGATAAAGAAGGGAAAAGAAACAAGCCGAACTGATTTCTCACAACCTTGCAACAGAAAAGTTTTTATTAATAGTTTATATCTAACACAATAGTCAACTTCAGGTGTGTTAGAAAACAAAAACTGGACATGAGCCAAAACTCTCTGATCATGTTTCTTTGCACTGAATAAAAAGCAAATGAAAAGATTGTTTTCAGTCTGTAAAAGAAGTGAAAACACCTTCTCAGACGTTCAGGGTCGCACCCATCACACACGGACACACACACACCCACAAATTGCACCTATCGCATCTACTGGCATAAAATCAGCTGAGTGTGCCAGCTGGTGTCACTCCAAGGTGAGTAAGAATGTAAACAGACCAGAGCGACCAGCTTGGCTTCCCAACCTCATAAAGCTGAAAACAACAGTAACCATATCCAGGTTTAAAGTATTAGTTTGGACTAAGCAGCTGGTGATAGGCAGGACTTTGCTGAAACAGCCAAATGAATTCTGGTTGGTCCTGAAAACTCGTTTAATTTAATTTATTTATTGATTGATGGCTTTTTTTAATCCATTATAACCACTTGAATTGGTCTCACTGGAACTAAGGTGCAGCACGTAAGGATCCACACCTTGTTGTGGTTATTATTCTCTGCCATGATCCCCAAATAAAGTAATTCCACACAAATTACAACAGCCCTTCAGTCTGAGATCACGTCAGTCTCTCCTCCAGCCGGGCAGGTTAAACTGTGGCTCTGCCGTCTCAGCTCACAGGTGACTCCCGGGCTGCGTAGAGCTCGCTCCAGAGACCAGAGGGAACACCGGAGGTTTCCCTCACTGCTCTGGCATTAAATTCCACTCACGTTCACCGAAAAGGGCAGGAATTAGATCACTGCAGGTTCCTGAGAGGAGCCCCGGTCCACTCAGTGTTGCCTCCACGCCTCCCACACAGCTTCCTATATTGTCTTCTAGTCTTGTTTCACCGCGGTAAACTGTTCAAACTTGAGGAACAGCATGACAGGAGGACTGAAGGACGGCGAAACAGAGGAGGTACAGTATGACTCTCCTTTTACTGCTGGCCCTACTTTTATGGTGAATGCAGACACGGATTTGTCCTCATCAAGGAGCTGATTGTTCTCGCTCCTTATCTCTATCCATGAAGGAAATTTTGATATTTGTTCCAGCGTCTGTCTTTGCTTGTTTTTTTTTTTCTTTTCTGGCACCTAGTCATGAACGCGTCTCCCACACCAAGTGAGGGAATGTGAAGAACCATTCAGTGCGCATTAACATGAGACCGTGAGCTTTTACCTGCTAAAACAATCTTTAACGCAGTAACCGGTTATTGTGTTACGCATCAAATTAGACTTCACATTTTCGTGCGTAAAAGCGCAAATAAGACTAAACCCACAAACTTTTTTCCCACGTAAGATTTCAGTCATGAATCACGCACGTGCTTTAACAACGACTAATGAAGCCATATGGTTGTGCGTATTAACGAGTGCGCGTGAAAGACTCACATGTAGGGCTGTGGGGACCAAAGGAGTCTTTACGCACACGCTTTTTAAAGCGATGGACACGGAAACCAAACATGTTTCTGCATTAAATATGAACATATATTCACAAGTCGGATAACAAATATAGATGATAAACTCTATTCGTTTATAAATAACAAAAATATCTTATATTCAGAAAAGAGAGAAGTTGTTCTTATTTGGAATATGCGCTTTTACGCATGTCTTAAAACTGTTGCCATGCACACAGGTACATGTTATTAAATAAACTGTCAGGATATTAGATTTCTTTCTGGGTGGTGAGGACCCCTTGCGGCTGGTTCGAGGGGTGTGGTGCTTCACTTTCTATTCATTTAAACCCATCCCTGTTTGTAGGGCAGGCTGGTAACTCGCAGCTCCAGTCTCTCTCCCTCTCAGCGTACTGCACACTATCCCTCCTCCTCCGCCTCCTCCTCACTCTCTTCTTTTTCTGCCTCCTCCGGATCCTGACAGGAGTTTCTGCATTCGCCGTTCATCCGAAAGCAAGGGAACATATACAAACCCAACAATAAAGACATGGACAACGACAGTCTGAACGAGAAGACGATGGAGGATATCCACACCAAAGAGATCGACCTGGTCAACCGGGACCCCAAGCACATAAACGACGACGTTGTCAAGGTGAGTCAAACCTGGATGACTGTTAACTTTTGAGCTTTAAATTTTGGGGGTAAAGCGCGAGCTTTCGGTCTATTTTGCGGCACCTGAAACCGTAACTTCAACAAAACACCTGTTGCAGAGTTTGCACTTTATTTGTTTCTAAGTGGACTCGCCTCACAATCACAGTAAACTGAAATAAACTGAGCACCGAAGTCTATGAGCTGTCAAACTGATGTTATGTGCGGCTGTGCGCGTCAGAGGCGCATTCGGTTCTCTGTGCGCACAAGTTGCGCGCTGCTTTTCCAGTTGTGTTACTCCCCCCCCCCCCCCCCCCCTTTTTTTTTTTTTTTTTTTTCCCCCCCCCCCCCCCATTAGGAAGAAGTTTTGCAGATATACTAAAACTCACTGTGGCGAGACAATGGCAAACATTCACATGCGTAAATGTCTGTGCGTCTGTCAGAGCAGCGGACTTGGAAACGTGAACATCCTCGCTCCAACAGAGGAAACATTACGAATTTCCTGTTGTTGGAACACACGTTTCCCACAGTCCTTGTAGCTCACGCCTTGCTGTTGGGAAAGTAGAATTCTTTCCAGAAGAGAGCAGCCCGGCCGCATAAATACCGACTGTTTATTTTGTTTAAAGTTAACACAGGGGGAGAGTTTATAGCAGCAGAGTAGTGGCGCGCTGGAAGCCACCTGACGCGCCTGCATGGCAGCAGTCTGAGCCCGGCCGCCCTCCTCTCCAGCTGGGGCAGGTTTTTTACATCAGAGTGGGGTCAAACGGCTCCCTGCGTGGGACAGGAGGGGTGAGCTCTTTGAAATGCCTGAACTCTTTACTCTCTGCCTTATTAAAACAGTGAAACACCCAAGTTGCTAGTTAGTCTGAGGGGATATCCCTCACCACTCCCCACATCTCTCCTCCCTTCTTTCCTCCCATTCTGCTCCCTCCCTCCCTTCCTCCCTACATTCCTGTAGTTGCGTCAGGGTAGCAAATATCCATGTGTTGCTTTCTATTGGCCCCTGTCCTCTTCCAAATGATAAGTGACAGTCTGGCTTTATTGATTTTGTTGATTGGAAAGATACTCCTGCAGATGGAGTGATTAGAAGGCTGCTGCCTGTCATGAGATTCAGTTCAGTTCAGTTCAATGAAGCTTTATTGGCAAAATAAAGACATAAACATTATTTCACATGAGATGCCCTACATCATTAGTGCAATGATTGAAAACCACATGTGAAACCAATATGTAAATATCCCCATGTGACATATTTTTTCACATGTGATAAACATATGAAAGGTACAGTTTGTGTATTGTAGTATTTAAAAAAGAAAAGTGTGTTGCCAATGGTCACCATCTCTGCCTCATGAACAGTTTTAAAAAGGAGAGTTTGGATTATTGTATTCTCCCTGAACAGCAGCAAAGACTTTTTGGGAATATGAATTTGGTGGAAATTTTCATTTTCTTCATTTTAATCTTTTGAGCACTCTTTAAGAAAATGAACTTCCCCATTTTCTTCTGCCTCTCTCTCTCTCTCTCTCTCTCTCTCTCTCTCTCGTTCTCTCTCTCTCTCTCTCTCTCTGTCTCTCCACGTCTTCCACCGCTCGCTGCTTTCTCTCCCTCCCCGTTCTCCTCCATTGTGACAGTGAGTCAGACTCTCCTTCCAGTCTCAGAATAGAATGCAGCTTTATGATTGGCCCACCCCTCTCTAATCAACTCAACAGACCGCTGGTGAAATTATCTGAAATCACATGCGGGTGCACTGTAAAAATTAAAACTGCTTCAGGGAAACGTTGAAAGGCTGAGACTCTAAACTTGTCACCAGAGCTGGAAAGTTACTAAGTACATTTTGCAAGAAGTGCAAACTATTAACAAACTTAATGTTGATCTACTGAAATCCAAAGATTTATCTGACAGCTGCAGTCACTAGTAATACGGTTTGAATATGTATTAAATAAGCATTAGCATTAGCAAGCACTACAACATCAAAATGCTACTTACATCATAATGGATTAGTTATGATAATTCAATATTATAATACATAATAAACCTGGCAGGGGCCATTGTGTCTTCATGAAGAACAGTTTTACTTTTGATACTCAAAGTTTGTCTTTCCGATACCTACTTTCTACATTAAAATGTACCTTTGTGTTTCATGGAGTGGTTTTACATTGTGGTATTGTATAGAATCTTAATACTCCATTTACTGCTCTTTGTAATAGCTGTATACCACAAACGAGACAGTTCTTCAAAGGAGCTATTCGTAGGTTTTGCTATTGCTACATAGCTAACGTTAGCATTAACAGCTGTTTACTTACCAGTCTAGAAGAAACGTTGCGAGTTCAGCATCAAACTTCATTCTTTTACCCACCAACAGCTGTCTCCAGAGGTGGCAAGCAAAGCTAATGTTTTGCTTCTATTTCTATCACTTCTTTTCTTCTACTGAAGTTACCATGCCAACCAGCTAGCCTGATCGGACTGTCTCGTCACTTTCCGATACTGAGTCACTGTAACGTCCGGGCTTCCCAGAAAAGGTAGCGCTCCTCAGAAGGTGTATTATAACCTCTTGTGTCGTAAATGCAACAATGGCTGAAGCTCTTGCCAAGATTGGTGAGCAAACAGCTGTTAATGCTAACGCTAGCTGTGTAGCAGTTGCAAAACTTACAAATATCTCCTTTTAAAGAAATTCCCCTCGTGCAGACTTAACAAACTCCAACAGTATTTTGAGGAGCTTGTGACACATATAGATCAGGGCCTCCCTCTGGATTTCAGAACAAACGATCCTGTGGTTTTTACAGTGTGCTGTATACAGTGGCTTTGAGGTGCTTTGAGGTCAATGGAACAGTTCTGCCAAGTGGAAGCGTGTGTTCGGTGTGCCCCAATGAAAAGCACAAGCAGAGGGAATCCCTTCCAGCAATCCTCATCCTGCAATCCCTCCGTGACCACACACGGCCCC
>NW_019525446.1:218489-261464 GCF_002814215.2 Seriola lalandi dorsalis | reverse complement strand
CTCACACGTAAATGTGTGTAGTGTGTATTCAGACAATATTATATATTGAGTGGATGCGCACGCAGGCGCACGCACACACACATACACACGCATGTGCACTGCATTCTTACAATCAAAGGAATACAAGCTGTTCTCCTGTAGCTGCTGCAGCTGGCCTCAATCACCTGGCCACATCAAACAAGTTCCATTACTGACATGCATGTGGCGTCAGCCCTGCGAAGAGAGGTTTTTTTTCCTCTGGAGGAGTCGTGGGTCTTTATATAGCAGAGAGGAGGAGCTTGAGTCCAATAGTCAGAGTGGAGTGAAAATGCCCCCACTGGAGAAAATTTTTGAGAGGGAGTTGTGAGAAGTTTGAGCTCCAGCATCAGAGCCAGCAGGTCCTGAGGGTCAAACTGTAAGGAATGAAACACTCCCTCTGGGGCTACAAAGCTTATGATTGGTTGACTGCCAATCTTTTTTTTTTTTTTTTACTTGGCTGCCTCATTCTGGGTTTTTTTCTGATTATCGATTTATTAATGTGTGAAAAAAAGTTTTGATGATGTCTATCTTTTTATCTGGACTAAACGATTACACATTCCTCTGTGGGTTGAGACATCTGGTGCTTATGAAACTCATTGCAGAGAAATTTGTTTCCATCCAAATGTCATGCAAATTTAACAAGAACTGATGATGCATGTATATCTCAAAAATATATGCAAAGCTATGTTGCATTTTTTTAAAGGTCCAATATTTTACACTTTCCCTGTGTTTTATTTGAAGTGCTGCTCTGTAATTTGTGGCTTTAAGAACCAAAAACCGTCTCAATGTAGTTTTACACCTCCTAACTCAGGCTTCTCTCTGGAGCTCTAGTAACAACAGGTCGGTGACAGGTAAACACTCAGAGAGACCAAATCTTGCAAGGTTGGATGGTGGGTCCGGATGGGCGGGGCTTGGGGCATTTTTGAGAGCAGTGACTGCTTTGTTATGACATCACAAAGTTACAGGAAGTCCTGACGGCTCATTTTAAGGCTCAGTTTCTGAATACAGGCTGTGTGCGTTTCTCTGTGGACTGAGGCTTCGATACTTTCTTAATAATCATTTAGAACCTAGACCTGCTTGATAATTTAAAAAAAAGACATGGACGTCTACCTTTATACTATATCGGACCCTCGGTCAGTGAGTCACAGATCTAATATGATATAAATTTGTGGTCCCTTCGTTATTTTATGAGGACGACTTCTTCATCAAAAGTACACTTTAATTAAACAGTGTTAGATGGAAAACAACTCCTGCTTTAATTAGTGAAACGTTCCTTTGTCTGTTCCCGTTGGTCATCTATGTCTCTGCTGCCAATCATCCTAATCTCTCCCCTGAACCAAAGCAAACATTTCCCCTGACTACCAAAGCCCTCGAAGCAACAAAAGAGTCCATTAATGCAGCACACCCTGACCTTCTCCTCCAGAGACCCACTTTGTCTATTCAAGCATAGTTGACAGCCTTGAGATGGAGCTCTAGAAATAGCACATCGCCTTATTTACTCAATACTACAGTTGCCTTGCCGACTGGTCACATGCCGACCCCGAGACTCCATTGTTTCATATCAAACCTCTGATATGACCACAGAGGTCCACTCTTTGACTCGTAACGCAGCTGCTGCAGTTAAAGTATAAAAAGTATATTTTTATTTCTGTGATTTTATTTATTTATTTTTTTTAACCACAGTAATTTAAAAATCCAAATTGATAAAATAGTATTTTACAAAAGGAGTCTCCTCATAATGTTACATACCCACCAAGTATTTAGAAAACTGAAAACGCTGGAAGGAAAATAGCAACAAACAGCTTCACTTCATGAAGTCTGAAACTCTCCGCCATGCTGCTGTGGTTGTGTTTGTGCCGCTCTGCAGAAGGCTCTCATTTAGTCTCAATCAAAGTTCTGGAAACTGGCGCAGAGTGGGTCCACTTTAAAATTTGTAGCTGTGGAAAAATTAAATGGACGCCACACTGGTTTTGTGGCTGCAGTTAGATTTATATTATAAGGCTGCAGTGAGTCCCGCCAGTCGGTGCTGTGAGAGAGGCTTTATGCTGCAGCTTGGGAGTAAAAGAATTGCACTTACAAGCTGCTGTTTCAAGGCAAAAAAAAAAAAAAAAAAATGTAACTGCTGGGATATTGGAAGAGCTCTGCTCCAAAGTAAAACATCCAGGGTTGGAAAACATGATGTTTACTAAGAGCATGCAATTAAGCCCTGAGATATGTTGCACACTTATTTGTGAAAATTATATCACAAATAGTGTATTACATATAAGGGTTGTTAGAATAAAGTTTTTTTTATATATTATAAATGCAATTTGGCCTTAACATAAATAAATATATGTTTTCAATATGATGATTATTGTAAATGCTACACTGCTACACTGAGATGTTTATCTTAGCTTAGCTTAGTTTAGCATAAAACTTGGAAATAGTCTTTATGCCAAGACAGTGTAAAAACACAAACAGGATGTATCATGTTAATCACTGTGCTTCAGATTAGCTGGTATCTAGGTGGATTTTTTGACCTTTGCACAGAGCCAGGATGACTGTTTACTCTTGCTTCTAGTCTTTATGCTAATGTAAGCTAAGCTAACCAGCTGCTGGATCCTGTTTAATATTTAACAGACACATATGAGAGTGGCATCAATCTTCTCATCTAACTTTAAGCAAAGAAGCAAGTATTCCCTCAGTAAGATGGAGAGCTTTGTAGTCTATACAATTTAAATAATGAGAATCATCTCTATTTAAATGTGTATATATGAAATTACAAATTAGAAACTGACTAAGATCTAAGATGGTGAGATTATAAACCATAATGTGCTGTTTCTGGATGTCAGGAGTCAGTTTGTGTTAAGTGGGCATCACGTCCTCCAAACAGTGGATAGTCTCACTCGGACGAAGCACTTCACTTTTCCATTTGACCATCAGTGTGACACTGGATAATATCTACATGACTTATTGGTATTACAGCCATTAACAGCCAGTAGCCCCAACTGGTGTGTTAGACAAGACACAGTCTCTAAGTAACTGTAAAATAAATATTGAACCTGCGCTCCGAAGCCTGTGGAGAGGACGAGAGAGGGAGCGAGGGAGAGTCTGCATTGTGTTTACAGTGCGTGAGTTGCCACTTGTTGCTCCATTTCTTAAACTGCGCTGGTCAGGTCATGGAGGCTTGCTGGGATCGTCCCATTAAAGGCCTGAAAGATGTGTTTACAGTGAGGATAAGCACAATGTCCTGGTTCACCTTAATGTTGAGGAGGAGGAGGGGTCCCACAGATCACTTGTTGATCAAACACTGTCAGCAGACCAGATGACCATCACTGATGATCACACTGACCTTGGAAGTTTTCCTCCACGCAAACCAGAAAATGTGAACCACATCACAGGATTTTTTTCCTAAAGAAAGACGTGCCACACACTGAGTGTTTAGAGCAGCGAATGTAAAAGCTTACAGAAACTGGATTTAGCCTGATAATTATTTAGATATATCAGACAGTGACACGGTCCTCTTAAACCACCAGTCAACCACAGTCCTCACAATGTTTCACTGGCTACTTCTGGTCCATCTCTATCTTTCTATCTATCTATCTATCTATCTATCTATCTATCTATCTATCTATCTATCTATCTATCTATCTATAGTGGAGGGAAAAGTTTTCAAGACGCTCTGGAGACTAAAGTCCTTGAGATGATTTGCAAATAGCGAAACAGATTCCAGACATAGCGTTTTGTGGTAATCAGTATTTTGGGTGGGGCAGATGTTGGAAGTTAGACTGTGTACCAGTCACTGCGAGGGGAGAGGTAGAACCGACATGTTACTCTTACAGTGAGCGAAGCAGCTGATTTATGGTGAAAATAATACACTTAGATTTTAAGGACTGTAGAGTTGGCGTGATGGTTTCCTGTGGAGCACATCAGGACTGTTGGGAAATAACTGTTTGCAGTGGATGGAGGCGTTTGAGAGGTTGTAATGATGTGGGGGTGTTTTTTGTTTACTGGAAAGTACCATTTATTTCTGTTTATGACAGTTACACTTGTTCATTATTCAGACTATGTCTTTAGTGGAAATACTTCAAAGCAATACTGTGAATGTGGAAGAAAATCTAATTTCTAACCACAGAGGTATAACTTTAACCGACATCTGATGTCACTATTGTCTGAATTACTCTATATTAAATCTGTCAGTGGCTTTTGCATCTTCCTGCTTTCTGTTTGTAAATGAAAGGCTGATTCGTCCCCCGTGACCATCATACTTTTTGTCACCAGGGAGCCATTTCTCCAGTTTACTCCTTTTTGTGCTTGTGCCGTTTGAGGTCATGGGCCGCTAACCCTCACATAAAAGCCATTCCAAGAAATGTGATTAATCAAATGATTGAGTTGTTATTTGACCTGCATTTTAATTGCCAAGTTCAGTCTTGACCTTATAAAAAAGATTTAAAGGAGCTATTTGTAAGTTTTGCTATTGCTACATAGCTAACATTAGCATTAACAGCTGTTTACTAGTCTAGAAGAAACTTTGTGAGTTCAGCATCAAACTTCATTGTTTTACTCGCCGGTGGTGGAAAGTAACACCAAAGTTAACTCTTGTCTCTTATCACATCTTTTCTTCTACTGAAGTTAGCATGCTAACTAGCTGGCTCCAGCATGTCTCATCACTTTTCAATAGCAACTCATTGCAGCCTCCAATCTGCCCTGGAATAGTAGCGCTGCTAAGAGGATGTATTTTAACCTCTTATATTGTAAAAACAACAATGACTGAAGCTCTTGTCAAGTGACGATAAAGACCACCTGCTCCCAGGAGGGAACTGTGTTCGACGGCAGAGTAAACTTACAAATATCCTCTTTAAAGGAACTGAAATCTTGGCGTGTATGACGTCAACAACTCGGCAAGTTGTGTACGAAAATTTTCGCCGACTTTATGAGTTCTTATTCTGACTTGGGGGGTTGTTCACGCGAATTTTCTCAAGTCAGAAACCACATTTTTCCGACACCACACGAATGCAGTGTAAGAAGATAATTTGTTAATAGGTTTCTAGAGCTTTCAGTCGTTTTCTCACCGTTTCTCTTTCTTCCTCTTCAGGTGGACTTCGAGGACGTGATTGCCGAGCCTGCAGGAACCTACAGCTTCGACGGCGTGTGGAAAGCCAGCTTCACCACCTTCACCGTCACCAAGTACTGGTGTTACCGACTGCTGACGGCGCTGGTGGGCATCCCCCTGGCGCTGATCTGGGGAATTTTCTTCGCCATCCTCTCCTTCCTGCACATCTGGGCTGTGGTGCCGTGCGTCAAGAGCTACCTGATCGAGATCCACTGCGTCAGTCGCGTCTACTCCATCTGCGTGCACACCTTCTGCGACCCGCTGTTCGAGGCTATGGGCAAGTGCTTCAGCAGCATCCGGGTCCGCATGTCCAAGGAGGTGTAACGTCCAAAATAAAGAGGAGGAGGAGGATTAACAGAAAGAGGGGAGGGAGGAGGGGAGGGCTCGAGCAACACAAATGACAAAAAGTCGGAACGGAAAGGAAGAAGAAAAAATGGACCTCTGGAAAACGAGAAGTGAGGCGTTTCCAGAGCTGGGCGGGGGATGTTTGGAGGTGAAGGGGCGTGGCCATCTTCCACCAACTGTTCTTTCTCACCAGTGTTGGCGTAACCAAATGGGTGGGGCAGGGAGGGGGGAGGGGGACACAGGAAATCAAAGGGTCATTCTCCTGGGTTTTTGTTGTTGTTTTGTTTGTGTTCGATAGTTGTTGTTTTGTTTTTTTTTTATTCTTCACTGTTATTGTCAAGCAGGCAACCAAGCTCCATCTGTCCTCTGTTAGTTTTGCCACATGATGTTAAGTCCTTCCATTCTTACTGTTTCTGTGGAGAGCTCATCACTTCGACTGATTCACGTGAAGAGGGGATGTCAGAGTGTGTGTGCTCTGGGCGGGGCGGGATGGTGGGATGCAAGAGTTGGAGTTGGGAGGGTCAAAGCATAGAGAGAGAGAGAGAGAGAGAGAGAGAGAGAGAGAAAGGCCGCTGCCAAATTCTGTCTGACTCGGCAAAAAAAAAACAAAACAAAACAACCCCACAAGCCGAGCAGCAACGGCAAACGCCCCTCCCCCTCGGGCCCCACATGACCTCCAAGCCACCAAAAAACAACCTCCCACCTCCCGCCCCTCCCCACCCCCTTCGCCCTGCTTCCCCAGCAGTCTGACACACTGAACCTGCCCTCGTTCCTGCATGCACCTGCGTCACCTTGCCAGCAACTCGCCGTCCACCACCGCCACGCCTGCCTGCCTGCCTGCCTGCCTGCCTGCCTGCCACGCCGCCCGATGATGCAGCGACGATTTGCATCTCGGCTCGCTCCCTCTCAGCCTCAGCTTCTTACTTCGCCTCAAACAAAAACCTTTCAGTGCAGGTTTCATCACCATCATCTTCATCATCACATGAGCGTGTGACAGAGAATGTCAGCATTTGAATTTGACTAAAACTATTATTTTTTCACTCCACGTTAGACCTTTTATTTTTCAGTGAAGCTCAGTGCTTTTGGATGCGCAGCAACGCAGCTCCGTAGTGAATGCTTTTTTTAAAAAATTTTTATCTACACTATAAAAATGAAGAACTTTGAGGGCTTAGTTTCAGTGCCATTTCTTTTTTGATATCCTACATGTACTGTATGGGTGTTTGTGCAGAAAATACAGCTTCACAAGCTATGGCCTCATTCCAGTGCACTAATCTATGGGAAAGTATTGTAAGTGAATAGCACTAATGAAAATCTCTATAACTCATTTTGCAAAGGTAGTACAGTACTAACAGCTACTTTTGCACACTTTGCACTTCAGATGTGCAGTTACGAGCGTGCGCGCGTGTGTGTGTGTGTGCGTGTGTGTGTGCGTGTGTGGAGATTTTTCTTGGGCACTGTGGTACTTACGCAGGTTAATGCATTGGAATAAAGACAATGTGAGGTGGAATGTGTGATTCTGGATGCATTTTTGTTTTGTTTTGTTACCTGGTCATACTTTTTGCCCCCACCCCCCTTGTTTGTACTTCCCCTGATGAATTTGTTCTGCTGCCCTGCTTCTTGACTGTGGACACGATGCTGAAAGGCATCAAACCGACGCCTCCCACACCCCACACCCCTCCCTCCCCAGTGATGGGTGGGGTTGGAGTGGGGTGGGGGGGGGTTCTGTTTTATAGAGACACTAAGCTCGCTTTGACTCCGTCACCTTCAGTCTACCTGCTGTCTTTTCACAGGGATGGTAATATCATAGCACCTGTTTCTTGAAATGAGTATTTTAAGCTCAGAAAGGTGATATTTTTATAAAAGTGATTTTTTTTCCTTCCTTGCTTTTACTGTATAATATAACGCTGTGCACATTAAAAAAAAAATTTAATATAATCCAGTGTACATTTGTTTTTGTTTTGTTTTTTTCGCCTACAGTTTCATGGCCAGGATGGATCACTAGCATGTGCCTCTAGATGAAAGTCAGATACTAACAAAGGAATATTTGTTCGTTTTTTTTTTTCTTACTTGTGATATTGAGTCATAGCAAATCTAATTGTGTAATGATCCTCAGTAGATACTTGGAGACTGGTTTCATTCATGTGCACTGCAGGGACAAACCAGTTGAAGCTACATGTGGAAAAAAAAAAAAAAGACATAATATTGAAGCTGGAGCAGCTGAAATATAATTTCCAGCAGCAGTGCCCTCCAAAAACCTCTGCAGTATCTGAGCCTGTGTTAGTAAGGCCTTAATGCCTGCAGTGTTGCTCATAGCCGTGTGTGTGTGTGTGTGTGTGTGTGTGTTTTTTTTTCCAAGTCTGGCACAACATTTCCATGGTTACGTGAGAAACAAATAAAAGTGTTGGGTAATGCTCACAGGGCTGGAGTCAAGTCTCTCGACTGTATTCAAATTAATTTACACCAAAAGCAGTCACGTAATTACGCAGCCTGAATACAAGCCTGGGCTGCTCTATAAACTGTAACAGTAACACGTTGAGAAGTCGAGTCGACTTAACAATGGTTTATTGTTTCAATCATTCGAAGGTTATTTTCAAGGAAACACCGGATACAAAAGAAAAGGGGCAGAAGTCAAGCTGACTCCAGGATTTTGTGTCAGTGTATGAGGATAATCTGGCAGTAGCTTGGCCCTACTTTGTGCCTCTCATGTTTTATTATAGCATTTGAGTCACAGAGCTAGACTACATGGCGGCCGAAAGTATATGGACGGTTTACATTCATGTGAGATTAAACATGTCAGTCCAAAACTACAGGTGTTTCTCTGCAACTTTCACTCTTCTGAAAATGCTAAAATATCTTTGTATTCTAAAGGGGCCTACATTAATCCACAAAACGGGTTCAAACCAACAATAATGTGTGGAGTGGAGTGTCCACATACTTTTGGCCATTTCCATAATCTTCAAAGACAAGTTCAGTGAGTTTGCGTCATAAAAAAAAAAATTTCCTGCTGCAGATTAAAGACAATCTTTTGTAAAACTTGTTAAAAGATGAAAATACTTAGAATCAGAAGAAGTTAATGTACATCAATGTTATTTTAATTGTAATTATAGTGACGTTGGTCAAGGAGACACTTGTCCAGAGGTGTGATGTAATGTAATGTAAAGATAACTCATGGGAGCTACAAACTGCGCCTGATGAAAAGCCTATTAAAACCAAATAATGTCAATATATAGATAATAGAGAAAAAGGAGAGAAAGTAGTCGAAGGAAAAATCTGGTTGTGGAATCCTCTGAACATCCCAAAAAAAACAAAAAAAACTGAAGCACTGAAAGCACCTCAACAGTCTGAGCGCTCATCACACCGCAGACTAACCGGACCACAACAGAGCCGGATGCAGCAGAAGGTCCTGGCAGAGAGAAACCTGCTCAGGACTAAAAGCAGACATAACAGCAGGATGAGAGAACACAGAGACGGGCCCTGTTACCTTCACACAGATCACAGGGTTGGACGGTGAGCTAATGGCAGTGACCTGGTACAACCGGGGTGAGAAGGTACAGAAGCTGTTGGGCTCAGTGCTCCTCTGTGTGGCGGTGGTGGTGGTGGTGGCGGCGGCGGCGAGTTCATCTGTTCTGTCTAATATCATCTGCACGTCCAAATCTCTTTCCCGTCAAACAGTGAAACAGTGAAACTTGGGGGGAGGGGTCTAGAATTAATCACACAATCAATCGTTGTTGTGTTTTAGCTTTTTTTTTAATGTATTTTTCCTACCTGCCATTGACTTCCATTGATTTCTGTAACTTGGTGACAAATGTTAACATAGACTTCATGTCCGCTGGGGTGGATTACGCAGCTCAAGCAAGTTTCAGAAGCCTGTAGTGGGAAAAATACATTAAAAAATGCATGGTCTCAGATGTGCAGGTCAACATTAAACTACCAATATATATGAAGACTAGTGTCTGATATCTTTGATTAGTCTGAGTTTGGTCATTAGGTGTTTTTTTTCCAGCATCCAGTGAAAATGAAATGAAAGTAAAAGGTGTAAAACGTGAATAATGTTACCTGTGGATCAAAACCTTTGCACCGTTCAGATACACGACAGCTCTTACAATACGACAGCTCCCTCTAGTGGAATAACGTCAGAAATGCATGTGCGCACTGTGTGGCCAATAGTATGTGGACAGCCAGACGTTACATTAGTATGTGCGTGTGCATGAATACAGTTCTACAACAGCCTCCACTCTGCATCCCTCCCTTTTATCAACCTGGCTTTGTGCACCTGGGGGGGGGGGCGGGGTCATGTTGAAACACTGTTGTCTGGAACGTCATCGTGTGCTGCGGCATTTACTTTTCTCTTAAACAGACCAAACCACGAACAACCCTTTAGTCAAAAAGTGTAATCCTTTAACTTACTGTAACTTTGTCGTGCTGTATCTCATAATTCTGCCAGAGGAGAGAGGTTCTGCCAGTTTGACATAAATAAATCATCACTGATGTTTTTATTTTTAGAGCACTATGTCAGTGCTGACCGGTTTACCCGCTCGCTTCAGACGGATCCTCATCACATGCTGAGATACACCTCCTCTCTAAAGTGCCACTACACTATCCCTTTGTTAGCTGCACAGCCACAAAACAAAACAGTGAGGCAGCAACTAGAAAACAGATGCAACAACAAACATGACGTTCGGTCTCTTCTCTCCTCCTTCAGTCAGAATGACTCAGCTGTGCTCATCAGTGGAAAGACAAGAGACCAGGTGACATAGACACTGTGGCTTTTCACCACCTGGAGGGAAACACCTTCAGCAGCTGTTTTCTCTCGCAGCAGACAGATCACACACACACACACACACACACACACACACACACACACACACACACACACACACACACACACACAGCGGTGATTAGACAGAGACTTCTCAGTCATTCTGTTTGATTTGTTGCTGTCAAAATACGTCAAGCAGACACATTCACCTTCCCTGAACATGGTGGTTAAGAGGATGCTTTCACATGTACGTCACCTCGGCTCTGTTTAGGCTCTTGTTCAGGTGAAACCTTTTATTAAGCCCCTGATCCCTGGATGGAAAAAGTCAGAGGAAATCCTTTGTTTTGTGTTCACTTCTTTTGTGTTTACTGCGCTCATGTGCATCGGTCTGAGGTGTCGTTGCAGAGTACAGCCTGCTGCTGACGGCTCACCACCATCAGTGGGCGCTGAATGACTGCACATTCGTCAGCTGTGCAGAGGAGCTCTGGCCTCGCTGATCTGTTAACAGACAACTCATTTCTGAGTTGGATCACACACACACACACACACACACACACACATACACACACACACACACAGTACCGTCTGTGTTCTCCAGCATGTCCTCTTTATTTAGTTTCAATAAACAAACCCTCAGGGAAGCTGCTTCTGTCCTGGTTCGCCCCCAAACTCCACACAATGAGCTCTGCGGCTGCTTGCCTGCAGGACAGCGTGTCTCAATTCTTCTGTCCAGAAGACGGAAATCAGTTGAAAAGATATAGTGTTTACTGTGCGTGGATATTTTTTTTTTTATTGTTTTGTTTAATGTGATTTTTCAGGTGCATTTCCTCATGAGAAATAGTTTGTTTTTAACTGATTTCTTTAGAGCTCCTTGAGAGGATATGATCCTAGCAGCCAAATAAAACATATGTAAGATACAACAAAAGACCAGGAGTGACGCAATATATTGAGAAATATAATCCCTCACTTGGAAAGTCATGGGATTGTGATTAAATATTAATATTTCCAGTGATGCGTTGCTGTGTTTTACTCCTCTGTTGTCCTGTACAGAATATTCTTCTCGCTCCAGTCTGTTGAATTTGCTTTGGCCACACACACACACACACACACACACACACACACACACATACACACACACACACACACACCGCCATCCAACATTTTCAGAGGAACAATCTGCATCATTTTTGGCCTCGCGCTCTCTCAGCTGTTGCAGCAGCGCATACTGACGGGGATGAAGCGTGTTATGACATCAAGCCAGAGGAAGGCTGCTGGCACAGGTCCATCCCCTCCGGCTCAGTGTCCACCAGCCACACCAGCCCCTCCTTACAGATGTTCATCCCTCTCCAGCACACCTGGTTCTCCGTCAGTCAGCGCACTCTGTCACTTCTACCACAACTCAGCGCAATAAATCTCAGAGGGTGAATCTTCATGTGTTGATCTTCTGTTGCTCTTTATTGCTGAGATCATCCCGTCAGTTAAACACACTTGTAACTGAATTTTACTTCTCTGTAAGTGGCTTCCTCTTCTGTGTATTTTGAGACAAACTGGAAACATCAACGCATCGTTTTCTGCCCGCGAGAGAACAGCAAATACATGAACTCTCAGGAAGTGGCTGTGACTAAATCAGTGTCATCACTTCTGTCGCGTCGGGGACAATATATTTCATTGAAATGTTGTGCTATCGACACTGTGGAAAAATCTTTATTCCAAAAATATCAGTAATGTCACCTGTTCTGGTGATACCCAGGAAAAATGTCTTGACTTATGTTTTTATTAATGGAATCAGAAACATCCTCAACAACATCCTCTACAAAGATCCACACAATTAAAATCAGATTTATATCAAATGAAAGTGTGAACTTAGAGTTGGATCTCAAACTGAAGGTGAAATACCTACAGCAGATTACAGTTTGTAATGCAGTGAAGTAATAACTGAGGACGATAAGCATAAATGTATCTGGAGAGGAAAAGAAGAAAGTACATGTACGTGCAGAATAAAGCTCAGATGTCGTGCTGTGATTTCACCGGCACTTGACTGTGGTTTATTTTAGTCAAAGCCTCCTCAGATAAACAACCAGGACCCCGGGACTGGAGAGTTTAAGAGCTCTTGAAGGCTTCACATAAACTGTTTTACACAGTGAGACTGACACAACAGGAGGAAAAAGCAAAGCTCCGGCACAGTGGAAGCAGTGAAGACTCTTTCCTTCTGACATGTCAGGAGGAAAAGCAGAGGAGAGGTTTTCAGTTAATAGATTCAGAGAGCGAAGACATCTGGTCTGTGAAACTTTGAGATACGTGCATATTTATTAAGTGTCTTAAAATCTGTCTAATACACTGCAACTTAACCACATGAATCTTTTCTCACCGTGGAGATGTGGATGAATTTTGCCTTGTGTGTTCTCTCCTGAGCTGATACTTCATTATATTCCTAACATCCACTGATGGCCGTCAGTGGGACTTAATATGAGCCGTGCCGCTGTGACTCAGTCCGGCAGATCGGCAGATACATGCAGCAGAATCTTATTGATGGCGCTCCTGCCCGCCCTGCTGCTGTAACCATTTCCCGTGATGCACGAGATTGTAATCTTTTGGTTTCCTTTTTCATTAGGAGTGTCTTTATCTAGCACACAGGTAACGGAAGACGGGAGCACTGATCTCTCCCGGCATGACAATATGGAGCTGTAGCGCGGTGGTCTGATCAGTGGCGAGGTCGTGAGCAAGAGGTTCAGTCAAGGTAGGAAACAGCTTGCATTCAGCACAGTGCACAAAATCTTTAACTTTCAGCTGCAGTGACTTCAAGAATTTCCTACAGAAAAGTCAAATTCACTTAAAACAGCTTTGTTTTTTCAGCTCTAGCTTCTATATTAATACTGTGAAAGTATCAAAGCCTCAGTCCACAGAGAAACGCTCACAGCCTGTATTCAGAAACTGAGCCTTAAAACCAGCCGTCAGGACTTCTGTAACTTTGTGATGTCACAACAACAAAGCAGTCATCGGTGCTTTGTGGGGTTTTTTTGGCAATCTTTTTCATAAATTAGACAGAGTTTGCACATCAAGAGCATAATTCAATGTCGCATCAAGACAGACGAGTTTTTCATGAACTTTTCTCACCTAGAAAAATCTCACTGCAGCATTTTTCACTGTAGAACCCAGACACTAACTGTAATACCTCTTTACGCTTTATACCTGCGAGCAGCCTTCGTCAGCAGAAGTCCTCTCTCATCTCGCGAAGAGTTAACGAGAGCACCGGCTGGAAAATCCCTCCCTCGCCCTCCCGTTCTCATGTGACCTTTTATGAGCCTCTCCGTCATTATCTGTCATGAACAGTAATGATCCAGCTGAAGGAGCCTGTCTATGAAGACGCACGGCTCACAGTGATGGAGGCGGCGCACACTTAATCACCACTCTGTGCATGAGCTAAAGCAACAGTAAGAGGTGAACGAGTCCATCTGCAGAATGAGAACGGCTCCGGGGCCTCTGATGGGTCAAGAGCATCAATCAGAGTTTACTGTCCTGGTCAGCAGGGTTTGTATTGACCCCCGCAGGTGATAAATAACCTCCTTTGGACTAGGTTTAGCTGCACGGGAGTGGTCGACAGAAACAGTAATATCAAGACCGAGTGCAGCCCTGCTCCTCTCTGATAATCCCTCACCTTTGTCTGTGAGATTACTCTCCTCACTTTCTGCTCAATAGCCTGGACCTGAAGCTCCCGTCGCGTCTCAAGGGAATAACAGTAACTGGAGAACCAGCAGATGGCGCCATAACAAGTCAGATGCATGCATTTACTAGTCTTCATCTTCATGCTTTTCTCTCTGCCACTGTGCAGCACATGAGGAGAAGATAGAGAGTGTGTAGTTGTTGTTGTTGTTGTTGTTGTTGTGTTGCAGGTGTTGTGGTTGCAAGTTGCAGATCATTCCTACAGCTTGTGTCACACTTTGGGGTTTCCACATTCTGCATTCCAGCAGTGATGATTCTTACCACCACTCCAACTTTTCTTTCTTCTTCTTCTCATTTCTTCCTCTTCTCCTTCTTCTTCTTCTTCATCTTCTGCTGCTGCTGCTGCTGCTGCTCCCTGTCAAGACAAGAGCCAAAGTACTGCAGAGTTTACCACCACAGGAGCCACACACACATACACACCCCTCGGGTATACAGTAAGACACAGACACACACCCTGTGTCAGACACACCCCTTGGCAACTATGTCAGAAAATGCCCTGGGGAAAGACAAAACTCCGGCTGCTCTGACAAACACAGAGCGAAGGAGTGCTTCATGAAACTTCTAGGTCGTCGCTCTGGGAGTTTCGAACAATGAGCTTTTATGACAGAACTTTTTGGGGCTTTTAGCTGACGATTGCTTCATAAAACAGCATCACGTACAGATGAAGGAGATACAGCACAGAATTCATGTGTGAACAAAGTGGCTTCTTGCGAAACGTCGAGGAGTCCGGCACATTACCTCCATAAAACCAAGAACTGCTGTATTATTTTCTTAAAGATCGTGTAAGCCAGACTGGCTGTTTCCAGACTTTATGCTTTAAAGGTCCCACATCACATACACACTCTCTCTTTGTTTTACCGGATGTTTTGATATACAGTGAAACAAGAAACAAAATATATAGCAGATTTCAGGTAAAAAGTCAGAGAAACCAAATCTTGCAAAGTTGGATGTTTGGGTCCAGGTCACCGCTTTTGTTGTTGTGACATCGCAAAGTTACAGGAAGTCGTGACGGCTCGTTTTGAAGAAGGACAGGCTTTGTGTCTGAGCTATAATTTCATGAATTCACATCTAAATTTGGATCCCTCTAAGAAATGTGTACCCAGCTATTTAATATATTATAACTTCTCCTCCAAATCTTGTTCAAATACAGCTGCTCCATTCTTTATTTATTATTAATACGCAGTTTGGCTGCTTTCAGTTTTCTTTTTCTTTTTTTTTGTTACTCGACTCAGATTCCTCTGCAGTAGTCAATCAAGGTGAAGTAAAGGTTGATGATGCGCACCGTGACGGTTTAAGGGCTCTCTGGTGTCGTGTCAGAGGTAACAGTGTTTTCCTTTGGGAAATCAGGGAAGTTATAAAGTAGAAAGGCAGATGAATTTGTGGGATCTTGTCAGTCTGGTCAGTTTTGATTCTGAGAGTGAACGTAAAAGCAGATGAGCTTCGTGGAGTATTGTTAAAATATGGAGAGAAAAAAAAGAGGAGGAGAGAGGAAACAATTACTCTGTAATGACACTTCACCTCGCACAAACACTCATTACATCCGTGTACTGAGTAAAATCTAAGCTGAAGATGTCACAGACTTCACCAGATCTCTCATCCGCCCACTTCAACACACTTGCCCCTTGTCTGTCTGTCTGTCTGTCTGTCTGGTTAAACCCTCACATGTCACTATGTGTGTGTGTGTGTGTGTGTGTGTCCTGTCAGAAAGTGAGTGCAAACAGCCGCTGTGCCTCTTCCTAACAGCTCTGCACCTATTAATTCTACATCCACACTCTGTTATCAGGGTTTCCAGTCTTCATTCCAACTGTACCTCCTTTTCAGGAAGTGGGACAAAGGAATTTTTTTCTTCTGCTGCCCGCTGTGATTCATGGCTGAGGCACACACACAGTTGGTTTAGCCTTTATAACGTAGATCATTATTTATGGCCGAGTGAGCCGTTTTAACATGACAACCAGTAGTCTGACTCACCGGTGGTGCTGGAGGAGAAGTCAGGTGGAAGCTGGAGAAGAAAGAACTTTCTTTCTACATGTGGCCTGTTTTACCCTCTTTCCCTCCAAACCAAGCCACCCCCCATTTAATTTAAACTTCCTTTAGTGCATGAGAGTAGATATCAAACTTTACAAGAGAGAATTTAAGTTGTGTGAGGCCGTAGCTCATGTGATAATGTATAAATACACATAAATAAATGCATGAAAGCGCGCAGCAGTTGTGTTTCTCTGATAATCAGTGATTTAGTTGTAATTGGTGGGTTTGTGCCGCATGATAATCACTAACTAACTTGTAATTTACTGTCAGCTTCAGTTTTTCCTGTCTGATCTGAACTCCACACACACGGAGGAGACCACTGAGCAGCGGCAGCACCTGGATACGTCACGTATAGTTTGGCGAGAAGGGGGCGGAGCTTCGCGCGCCACGAGAGGAGCCGTGAGATGCGAGATCCGCGGCGTGTTTGCGCTGAACGCGTCCGGCCAGTGAGTCAGTGAGTCGGGCAGAGAGGAGCCTCACAGGTTTCAGCCGGAGAGTTTCACTGAGTGGAAAACCGGCGAAGTCACATTAAGAAGAAACAATATCGGACTGAGTTTTTTCTTCTTTTTTTTTAATCTCCAGAATTAAGAAAAAAAGAAAAAAGATTAGTTCGGACTTGATGTGAAAGTCAAAAAAAAAGAAAAGTGCCGCTGCTGCAGAGACCAGTGGAATATGATTTGAACCAACACAAAACACTGTTGCTCGCTAACAGGTGAGTTTTTCTTTTTCTTTTTTTCTCAGTTTCTCGACATTTCTCTCTTTTCATTCAGCAGTTTAACTTCGATCTGTGACTTTCATGCGTAAAAACGCGGCGATGAGATGAGACTCTGAAAAACTCCTCACGCCTTTCTCCCTCCTCCTCCTCTTCTTCTTCTCCTGATTACAGTATCACAGCGCGTTTACTAATGTTTTTACTGGCTCCTAACACCTTTTCACCAACTTCCCATCTGTGTTTTCTGAGGCCGTGAGTCACTTTCCTCTCAAATTGAAAACATTTTCACCGTTTTCCACCGCCTTTTGTCCTTTGAAAGAAAAGAAAAAGGAAAAAAAAACAAACTGCAATGCTGTAAATGTAATGTGTTTGGTGCAGGTGCGCAGTAATGTGCCTCCTATTTCTTATCATTTTAGACCAAAACTAGTCGACACTCATCTCACCATCCTCCATAATGAAGGAAAACTGACTCTAATATTGAGAAACTACCAAAGATCCTTAAAGAGTGTTTTTGGTTTGGGTTTTATTGTCTCCTACATCACTTTAATCCTCAAACCCTCATGTCTTTGCCGCTTATTAGTGAAACTTTACCTACAAGCACCTGTTAGTTTAAATCTTCCTAAAACACTGTGGCTGGATGACAGACTGAGCTCTCTCCCTCAGATTTATGCCAAAAAAAACAAGGAGACTTCAGTTATAAATCAGTCAAAATATGCACCAGGGGAATCAGAGTGAGTTCATGCATCACCGCAGGCATGAATATAAAGACTGAGCCCAGTGTGCTGGATGTTTTTGCCTTGTTTTGGTTTATGTTTTATATGTTGGGTTTGTGTGGAAACCGCATCCAAATTGGAGGAATGCAAATACGCATTTTGCAAATGCTTTGGTGTTGCTCTTCTCTCCCCCCTCCCCTTTTTCCCTCTCCCTCCCTCCACTAAAAGCATCTCCCAGTGGATTACCATTTAGTCGCTGGGGTTATTTATCATTTCGCAGGACGGTCCCCCCCCCACCTCCCTCCCTCTTGCCTTCTCCCTCCCACCTCTTTTGTTTTAATCGAGTTTATCTCTTCTCCCTTGGGCTTTTGCTGTCTAAACTTAGGCCCGTGGTTGCGTCTCCCTGCGCAGTGGGCTCCTCTCTGGGTGATTCACTGCTTTGCCCTGCGCTGTGGTCACTGGGGAACGGGAGCTGGAGCGCCACAGAAGTGCTCAGCCGAGTCTCGCCGCTGGTTGTTCTAGGGTCAGTGGATTCAGGGTTAGAGGCGCTGATGATTAGGAGGCTGATATTAAAGCTCTGTGTCACCATAAAGCCTGCAGTCACTTCAGTATGACTGGTTTCACTGCTTGTGGTGAAGTGAGTAAACCCTGGTTTCACACCCCGACACAGTCCTGTTGATGAGTCTGAAAAGGGATTTCGATGCCCCTCTTGTTTCTTGTCAGAAGTCCCTATTCAGCACAGATTGCGCCTTTTTTCCACTCCAGACAATTAAGGCCACCTACTCAGAGGTATCTGTGATGAATGTTTTGAGGTCTGTGTGTTCCTGCTGGGATGTTTCACCAACTCATTTCTCATGTCTCTTGTTTCTGGAACAGGATGAATCCGGGTTGGCTTCATGCAGTCACGCTGCTGTGGGCCCTGTGCCCCAGTACGCGAGGTCAGTGTGATAAATCATCAGAGACCAGCAAACTCAACCTTTCGGTGACTTACGAGCTCCCGACGTTCACCGCAGACTTCCCCATCGAGAACATGGTGACGCTGGAAGGGATCATCTATGTCGGGACTGTGAATCGAATCTTCGCTTTGGCCCCGAACCTCACGAAGCTCTCAGAGTACCACACGGGGCCACTGCTCGCCAACGAGACGTGCGGCCGGACACCGACCGGCACGGGGGGCGGCAGCAGGGTGGACAACCACAACATCGCCTTGGTGGTGGAGAACATTTACGACAAAGGGTTGTACAGCTGCGGCTCGGCAGACAACGGCGTTTGCCGCCGTCACGTCCTGGATGATGAAGACATGAGCCCGAAAACTGTGGACGAACAGGTGTACTGCTTCGCTGACAAGGTGAGGCAAGGCAGGGGTCAACCCAGCGACTCGGATGTTGTGGTCAGCCCTTCAGGCTCTCAGGTGCTCAATGTGGAGAGCAACGTCATCAAGTTTTTTGTTGGGAACTCCGAGATCCCCGGTTTAGAAAAGGTATCGGAGAACGCAACGCATCCCCACACACTTTCTCTGCGGAAGATGAAGACGAGCCAAAATGGCTTCACGTTCTTCTCCAACCACTCGTACATGGACCTGATTCCGCCTCTCCGCGGAAAGTACTACTTGCGCTACGTCTACTCCTTCCACAGCGGACCCTTCACCTACTTCCTCACCGTGCAGCGGGTGAGCAGGAACTCTCGGGCCTACCACACCCGCATCGTTCGCATGTGCTCCTCAGACCTGGTGATCCGCCGCTACGTGGAGATGCCCCTCGAATGCATCAGCACCGACAAGAGGCGGCGACGCTCCACAGAAGACGTGAAAGTGTTCAACATCCTGCAGGCGGCCCACGTCGCCAAGGTGGGCAGCGATGTCGAGCTACAGAAGCAGCTGAAGGTGGAGGAGGACGACGACGTGCTGTTCGCCGCCTTCGCCAGAGGAAAACCCAACTCTCCGGAGCCGACTCCGAACTCGGCCGTCTGCATCATGTCGCTGAAACACATCAACAACATGTTCAAGATGTACATGCAGAGGTGCAACACGGTGGAAGATGTGTATAAGAGACAGATTATATATTGAGTGGATGCGCACGCAGGCGCACGCACACTTGTTCAACTGTCAAAACTGAAGGAAAGAAGACATAAATCTTGCACTTCTCTTCTTTTCTGCTCAAATTTTTACCTTTTCTTTTAACAAAAATGACCAAATTCTTTCTAAGAAAGTGACAACATTGGTTTAAACTGTCTTGTTGCATCTGTTCCTAGAGTCCTCTTTTAATTAAAACTGAATTAATGAGCCCAAATCACATTGATTCAGTTTTAATTTTTGTTATTTTTGTTACATTTAAGACTGAATAAACCAGTTTAAGTGGCTGCAGTTATGTTTAATAGCAACTTCTACTATGGCTCCTGCTAATTAACACATTTATGGCTCCTCAAAGGTTCGTTATAATCTTCAGTAAACTTGAAAGATGCAAAAAAATGTACTTGCTGACGGTACATTTCACATGATCTGAATTGGAGTCAAGACAACGTTACAATCTGCAGATCAGGAAACGAGTTTGAGCGTCATCATGATGCAGTTTTCTAACGTCTTTTAGTCCCGTGAAAAAGGCCTCTATCTGTCATCTGTTGCACTGTGTGCACGGCTGGCTTTTTATCCTCGAGAGCTGCAGGGCCGCGGCTGTTTTATCTGCTGCGGGCAGGTTGGTTTGTTGGCCAGAGACACTCAGTCTCAGTAACTGGGTGGTCTCAGTTCAGCCACTCAGTGTGTCGACTGTGTCCTTGTTTAAGCGTCCTTGAGCAGGACACTGAAGCATGACCTGCTCTTAACTTAGTCCCCCTGACCTCTGACCCCCTCTAGTTAGGAATACACTAACACCTGCCTCTCAGCAACATGTGAGTTTACTCTGATGATCCTAAATGTCTGTTTTATATTCCCTTCTAATGCTCATGGATTAATGTCTGGCTTCATACAGTGCAGTGTTAGTAGATACATTTTTCCAACCAGGAAGATAAACAGCTGAATGTTCTTCATTAGCCAACTCAGTTACCTGAGCTCGGTCCAGATCATGTGTTTCACTTGCTGAAAAAGAAGACATGATGCCAAAAGTGCAGCTGGATGTAGTGTAGACCTGGCAGAACATCACAGGGGGACGAGATCTGTGTTTGAGACCTCACTTTTGACACCAAAGATTAAATCATCTGATCTGAATGTAAATGTTAAAGTCGCCACTTTAACCTCGTAGCGATTCCTCCAATTCCTATGCAATGCACTGAAGTAGCCACCCCCACCCCACCCCACCCCCCAAGCTGCTGTGAGCCAGTTGTTACCTTCCCCAGCGCTCGCTTCCCCTCCAATCCATCAACATCGACCCCGATCAATCCGCCGAATCACCTGATCAATAGTGACATGAAGTTAACTGCCGACCGCCCTGTCAATATGTGTTCCAGTGCTTCCCTCCCTGTGACTTCATCTTTACTTAACCGCAGCATCAGTCACCACTGTATATCACCAGGCAGGCGGCGGATTACTCCTGGATATATTTACTATGCGCCGAGCGGCTGGAACATACAGGAGTAATGCAAACACCCAGTACACTCCTGAGGAAGACTTCTGTCTGTGTGTGTGTGTGTGTCTGTGTGTGTGTGTGTGCGTGTGTGTGTGTGTGTGCGCGTGTGCGTACTATAAACATCACTCTGTGTGCCTCCACAGTAGGAGCATTTATTGCTGTGATTAGCGCGGCTGCAAACCACAATCATGCACCATAACACTGTGCGGTAGTGAAGCATCTCGGCGTGGTTGTACCAGTGGTTCTGCATGTTTTATATTATTGATTACAAATCATACACACGTTGCATCGCAGCTGTCACAGACCAGGCATTCAGTTTTGTACAGTATGAAAATAATCAGTTTTCTTGTAAACTAAAACAGCCACTTTTAAACTGAGTTTCTGTTTCTGTTGTGTGCATAACAAACACACTGACCTTCACGTAAAACATTTGTGAAGCCAAGTCTTTGAATATTTAGAAAGTTATATTGTGTCTGTCCATGTTCATATGGACTAGTTGTCTTCTTCTTCCCTTCCCTTCATTTCCTGGTGAACAACCTGCACTAAGTGGAATTGCATCACTCCTTTGCACTTGTGCATCTTTGGGTACGTAACACCAGAGATAAAATAAACAGGGATCTGCCACAACAACACTACCAGTCAAAAACTGCCTTTAACTATCAGTTACTGGAGAGTCAAAGACGTAACTCCTTAAATAAAACTGCACTTAAGCTGCATTAATGTACCCTTAACAACACGGCTGATGTTCACTATGATGGACTGTACAACAAGTGTTTACTAATTGATTTTCATATTCCACAGAAACGTATAGAAACCAGGGTCAGGTGCACAAAACACCTTAGGTTAACATTTCCCTAAAATAATGACAGATGGACAAACACCCTTAAGGTTTCCTTAAAATGTTCACTTAAGTATTTAAAGTTTTGTCCTTGTCTTAGTCATATACTTAAGGAATCACTTAAAGTCAGGTAAACCGTTGCACAAAAGACATTAGAGACCAAAGTAAGGAAAAAAACAACTAAAGGATTTTACTGCTGTAAAACCTCTTTCACTGCTGCAAAACTTTTTCAGAGATTCTTTGCAACACCCTCAGCTAAGGAGAAAATAAACCTTAAGCAACCGGCCCCTGTGGCCATGCAAAGAGTATAAAAATCAAAAACCGTGTGGCGTGCATTGCAGATTGTTTTGGCAAAAGCGTGCAGTCGACATGTTTTATAGATACGGAGCTGTAACTTGCAAACACGCTGTCTGGTCCTTTAAGTTCAGGCTGTAGTGATTTTAAAGGCGCAGTGCTGCAGAGGAGAGATCACACACACAGACATGAAGAGTGACATGTGGTTAAGCTGTTAAAACAGATTCAAACCAGCTTTCTAAATGCATGGTGGGTGGGTGGATGGGTGGGTTAGGTGTTTGGGCACATCGGCGCGGCCCTGACAGCTATCAGCAGTGGAGATCCACAGGGGGAAGTGAGGAATGCTGGGAGCTTGGGGGGGGTTTGGGGGGCAGTGAATATCTGACTCTCAGCGAGCCGTGATGAATGGCTCGGGGATAACAGGGCATCAGCAGCTGGGCGGAAGATGATCCCTCCCCGGGCCGCTGTGGCAGCCGGCCACGCTGGCGAGGCCTCCTCCTCCTCCTCCTCCTCCGCAACCTCCCCCTCGACCCCCCCACCTGTTACCAGCACCTGTGGGAAAGTGGATGTCGCATCAGTGGCACCGAAGAGCCTTTTTTTCGATGGGTTGACGTCGGGCTCGGTGATAATTTGGTGATTGTTTGTCAGATCTTGATTTGATCATATCACAGAACTGTGGTCTGTGTGGCTGTTCGCACATTCCTGCATCACTTCTGAGATACCTCTCCCCTCCACACATTTCAATGCAAAAAAAAAAAAAGAAAGATGGAAGGTAGCTCGCCGTTCGAATACCGCCGAACAAATCGCAGACCGTCTGTCCTTCTGGCGTCTTTGATGAACAGCTGTGGAACGTTTTCCCTGCTATAACGCTTAACAGTGAACAAATTTTGTGGTTGTTTTTTGGAATGTGCAGAAGTGGAAGATGCATTCCTCTCCTGTAAACTGATAACTCACAGAGCCTGTTGTGCACAGGACCAGAGCAAGAAAAAAATCATCCTGCTGCAAATCAAACAACTTTAACGCGTCACGCTTCTCCAGTTCCAAACAGTTTTAACAAGAGCTGTATTGTACAACAGGCCGATGAGCGCCGGGCAGAGCTCTTCTCCTCACTTGCATCTCTTTGACAGCGCCGGTATGAAAGCTGTTGTTTTGATCGCCCTGAGTGAGAGCGTCCTGTTCCGTTATTAGACAGATTCCTTCCTGTTGACTCACTTGATTACTGGGTCGGTGTGAAGGATGACGTCACTCTAGCTGGAGGTGCAGGAGCATCTCTGAGCTGTATAATTATCACCGGGGTCTTTGTTTCTAACTTCCAGCGTAGCCCTTTTGATTTATCTACAACCGACATGATCTAAACATGATTGACTGACTTCATTCTGTAGCAGCTGCATGACTATCTAGACTCAGAGATCCCTCTTTTTGTACCCCCCAAACTCAAACTCATATCCACTCAGAACCAGAGCGTTGACTTATTTTCTTTCTCTGCAGGAGTCATCGGAGACAAATGGCACAAAAATCTGCAGTTTCAAAATATTTCCGTCTCCAAACACGCAGACGCAGCAGGTCAAGTGCTGAGTCGCTGCAGCCAAAAGAGCTTTTATCTCAGTGCAAAGCGAGAAGCCGTTTTCCAGTTTTTTTTTATTGCTGACAGTCTTACTTGTATCCTCTTGTCCTCAGCTGCCAGGTCTAAAAAAAAAAAAACTATCCCAACAACACACCGTCAAACAATTGCCCACCTGAAAGAGAGTTGAACCAGCTAATCATAGTACCGCTTAATAGATTTATGACCTGTATTCAGTGGCATATAGCAGGTAGACTCTCTGTTAGCATGAGGTTTGGGAGAGATAAGCACGGCCATAAATTCATAAACGTTGTAAATGTTCAGAGGAGGCATACTTGAGCAGGCAGGAGGTTATTTTTGTCGTCTGCTTCACCAAACCGCGTATTTCTGGTGGAAAACTGCCAGTGTGGATCTGGATGAGGTTGAGAAGCTGAGTGTAAGAGTATGTTTGAAGTTTTTAAGAGGCGGTTGTCAGCGCAGACGTGCCTCTTAACTCCAGTTTAAGCAGCAAGATATGATAAATGTTGTAATGATGAGTGCCTCTCTGTTCGGGCGCTGTCTACGTGATGGTGCAGATCTGTTGCTCTGTCTTCAGGCTGCACCTCAGTTACACCAGGAGCAGGAAATTAAAGAAATAATTACCATTCCTCATGATGAGACGTTGAGCATAACTACTGCTTGCTGTGGTTTAGTAGATTTCTTTAATTACGCTTTTGTTCAGGTCGCAGTTTAAAACATATTTTTCTAATAATTTCAGCTTTATATGAATCAGTATTTAGAGAACCAGAGGCATTTTAAATACAATAGCGGTGCCTCTCATAAAGTCTTCAGTTGACTGAGTTGTTGATTTGAGCAAATATCAAACAGCCAATCTGAGTTTCACTTCATATCAGTCCATTAATTTATCTGGGTGCACGCATTAGATACAGCTAAAATTTTTGATTACTTACGGAGCCAGTCTCATTCTTTTACTACACTTCTGATTTCCATAAGAAGATATATTTGTGGTTTTAAAGCTCCCATTCAGTCTAAAGGTCTGTGTCCATGTGTAGTGTGATTATAGATCAGGTCTAGCTTCTATATTAATACTGTGAAAGTATCAAAGCCTCAGTCCACAGAGAAATGCACACAGTCTGTATTCAGAAACTGAGCCTTAAAACCAGCCGTCAGGACTTCTGGAACTTTGTGATGTCACGACAAAGCAGTCACCAAGCCCCGCCCACCTGGACCCACCATCCAAACCTTGCAGGATTTGGTTTCTCTCAGTGTTTTCCTGAAATGTGCTATATTTTCATTATAATCCTGCAAGGTTTGGATGGTGGGTCCAGGTGGGCGGGGCTTGGTGACTGCTTTGTCGTGACATCACAAAGTTACAGAAGTCCTGACGGCTGGTTTTAAGGCTCAGTTTCTGAATACAGGCTGTGTGCATTTCTCTGTGGACTGACGCTTTGATACTTTCACAGTATTAATACAGAACCTAGACCTGATCTATAATCAAAAGAGAAATCTCACTTTATACAGTATTGGACCTTTAAGCATGTATGCCAAAATGTGAACTGAATAGAGAAAAGATTTAATGTGATTTAACGTGATGTTTTTTTTCTTCTGATTTCATTAGCTGAAAAACAGAGTTAGAAATACACAGTTATCAAAAACACTCTGTAAACTATTGATCCGACCCTCTGAATGCCGTCCGTAGCTTGATGGCTTTAACAAAAACATGTCAGACCATTTTCCTGGGTAATGTAGTGTGCAAAGGCTTGGCAGGGATTTGGCGCATCCCCAGCACGCCTGGCATCCATTCCCATAAGTCTATAGAGGGAGCAGGAACATTTGAGACTAAAAATAAAGAACGGCCACATTCGAGGTCAAAATTATCATCGGATTACCATTGATTCGAGAAAACCCACCAAATGCTGATTGCTTTTAAATTGAATCTTCGGCCTGATTGATTATAGTGTGTCGTAATATAATTCCAGCTGGGGAGACGCTTTTGACCGACAGTCATTTTAATTAGCCCGCCTGTTTTAATGAACACGCCTTAAACGGTTGCTTGAAGAAATGCCAAACAAGCAGCCACAGAGGCCCATTGATTTGATGTTACTCTGTTAAGGAATTTCTGATTATGAAATACGATAGATCCTGTTATGTGACTTCCAAGTTCCTGTCCATCAGCTGTGTGGTAACTGGGGAAAGATCGGGTTACATTTTATTTGCAGAAATTTGCATACTGCAGCACCGAGTGGAAGAACGCAGAGACGGCAAATGCAGCACATGTTTTGTTTATTATAGGTCTGTACCAGGGCAATCAATTCTTCATACAGCTTTAATGACATGATGTACAGCTTGTATATGCAGCTCTTTAACAACACGTCTGTGGTTGTTTGTAAGAGCCGCAGCTGGTAAAGAATTAATCGTGTGCAAATGCTGGAAATCTGTCCATCCTTATTGTTCTTGCTGAGTTTTATTTTTTCCAGTTAAAAGGATTTTTGGAGTTTTTCCGGATTCAAGCAGAGACTCCACGGACAGAGAGAGTGATGCTTGTACATAAAATAGTTTTGAAAAGTCAAAAAGAGCCAAAGACAAAGTGCCAGGTTGTTGGCTGAAGATTTGATACTTGATTCCTGCCAGAGTTCTGTCACAAAGGCAGTGATTGATCGAAGACGTGAATGCAGTGAGACTCACTTTTGTTGAAGCTCCATATTTTACGCTTTTCCATTGTTTTATTTGAAGTGTTGATCCATAAGAAGATATGTTTGTGGTTTTAAGAACATCTCGTCTTTTCGGGCGTCTCTCTGGAGATCTAGTAACAACAGGTCAGTGAGCCAATCAGAAGAGAGGAGGCTCTGAGCCTCGTTTTAAGGCTCAGTTTCTGAATACAGGCCGTGTGCATTTCTGAGCGCTTGGATACTTTCACAGTATTGATATAGAACTTAAACCTGATTTATAATCACAGGACACATGGGAATCTGACTTTATACAGAATGGGACCTTTAAAGGAAACACTGTTAACAGCTTCGCCCTTTTAACGGTCGGCAGTCAGGTGCCTGCACGACCTGCATCTTGACATGTCGTTACAATGCGACTTTACTTTCCTGAAAACAACTTGAATCTAAACTTGGACTTTCCCCTAAAAGCCGCAAAAGAAGCAGCAACTTTCAAAAGAGTTTTAAAGAAGGGGAGAAAAAAGAAAGATAGAAAAGAAGAAGAGATGGTCAGTGTCATAAACACACAAAACTAAGTTATCAAATCAAGAGAATACTTGTTGCCATCTTCTTCTAATCTGTATTTCACTGTGAGGTGTAGCATGAAACTGTCATATGAAATGTATGAATGAGCGTGACGATGTAAAAAGCTTTAAAACCTGCATCTCCTCCTGCGATAGCAGACGCCCTGTAATAACCGCGATTACTCATCATCAGCTCAAGTGCTCTTGTTATTCGGTGCGTTTGCTGTAGTTTTCCACACAGTGAGAGTTTCAGTGCGATTCGACCCGCAGCAGTCTGACAATAGATGGACTTAATACTCTCAGTCTCTTAGTAGCGCTGCTGATTCAGTGGGTTCTGCTGTGGATGCCACGGTTTTTGAGCCCCGCATGCCCGAGCCTGCTCATGCCATCACTTAGCTGGTATTTGTTTCGCTTGTACTCTCCCCTCTGCACGAAGCAGATGCACCGAGGGCTCGGCTTTACTGGGGCTAACTTCATTACCAGCAGATAGAAGTCGTTCTCTACAGTTATTTCTTTTTTGAAGAAGCTGTAAACACCCAGAGAAGAAGATGAATAAAGAGATGTCTTTTTTTTTTATGTTGCCGCTTTGCAGCTTTTTGCATAATGTTTTAGGTCCTGCAACCTTTTTTTATCTCGTTCTGGAAATCTGAACCAGGCGAGACAGTTGGAACTTGCATGATGAAACACAGTATATAAACATTTGCTGCTATTGGCGGCCAGAAAATGCATCAACCATTCAGTGGAAAATTTAGCTCTCAAAGTATTTTCCACTTCACTCCCAGGACAGACAGGCAGGCAGTAGCTGCCACATTTACTGAGGAGGGAGAAGCAGTAATAGTAGGATTAGAATGGAGAAAAATAATTATAATTTCAAGTAATTAAGTGGCTAAAACAACAAAATGTAAGAGTACTTGGAGTAAAGAAAAGAAAAGAAAGAGCTGTTCCCTGATTTTACATGTTGTTGTTGAATGCATTTTTTTTTTTGTTTGATCACATGTGATAAGAGGAAATGATCTGTCAGATTTTACGTCTGTGTCACGCCACACAAGAAGCTAATCTCTCCCAAAGCAGGATGAAAAAAGGCATGTAAACTATGAAGAATAGCACAGTGGCACCGCTGCCCTTTGCAGGGTGTTTTTTTTTTTTTTTTAACCATAGATGTCACAGATTGTGTCACACATGCCCGAGCCTGCCCATGCCCTCACTAAGCCGGGTGCAGAACCCAGCGCTGCTCTCAGCGGGCGGGCGGGTCCTTCAGCAGCGTAGTACGGGAATAAACAAAAGAATGAAAATACTACGTTCTTGTCCCGTCCTGTCCCCGTCCTTTTACTCTCAGTAACCCTCTTTGATGAAGAAGACTGTGTGTGAGTGTGTGGGATTACATCTGCTGCATCTGTCTCACACACTCACACACACACACACACACACACAGTTAGCAAAGATCTTCCCACGTGCACATTCACACACGGGGAAAAAACACCAGAGCTGATGAACCGTTTTGGGCATTTTTCTGACAGCGGATCAGTTTGAAGATGAAGAGCTGCAGGCGACAGGCTGCACACCTCCGTCTCCTCAGCGAGCTAACCAAACTCCTCTCGCTGTTTCC
Organism: Seriola lalandi dorsalis; assembly: GCF_002814215.2. Taxonomy (NCBI): domain Eukaryota; kingdom Metazoa; phylum Chordata; class Actinopteri; order Carangiformes; family Carangidae; genus Seriola; species Seriola lalandi. Next base: position 232,995 of record NW_019525446.1, on the reverse strand, counting down.
TGCCGCTATGTCTCAGTGTAATTTGCTTGTTTTCTTGTAACTGTTGCCTCTTAATGCTCAGAAAGAAAAGTAAGTTTCTAATAGGCTAGTACAGGTTCCCTACACGTCTGTGCATGCATATGATAATGAGTGCAATATCCTAACTGATCTCAGAACAGTGGAAGCACACTCTTCTGTAGCTAGCTATAGCCCAGCCATGTGTCGTGTGATTATAGATCAGCTCTAGCTTCTATATTAATACTGTGAAAGTATCAAAGCCTCAGTCCACAGAGAAATGCACACAGCCTGTATTCAGAAACTGAGCCTTAAAACCAGCCGTCAGGACTTCTGCAACTTTGTGATGTCACAACAAAGCAGTCACCAAGCCCCGCCCACCTGGACCCACCAATACAAACCTTGCAGGATTTGAATTCTCTGAGTGTTTTTACCTGAAATCTGCTCTATTTCTATTTGCTCACTCAGAAAACAGCCAGCCAATCAGAAAGGAGACTCACGATGAGAAATTGCGATCTGTCCATTTATGGGTGAACAGATGTGCATGTGAACGAATGTTCATCTCTGCGTTAAGATTTACCTGGAGAGATTAAACTGATCCCTTCATTGCAGCGTTCAGGCTGATGGAAGCTACTCTTCACCTGTTCTAACATCATGGAAACCCGACTTCGTGCCCTGACCCTGCGCGCTCTCGCTGCCCCATAGGGCCATGGGTTGTTTTTTTCGGTGAGAGCTGGCAGCTGTGTGCCCTCCGCCCCTCCACCCTCAGGTGGGCCGTTGCGTCACCTGGCAGCCGTGTCCAGGCAGGTCCCTCTGCTGCGGGAGGGGAGGGTTGGTCAGCACCCACATCCAGCTGCGGGGGATATCAAGGAAAAAAAAACAAAAAAACACAAAGACTTGGACTGTCTCATGTCATTGTATCATAAAGACTTTTAACAACCTGACGGTGAAGTCATGCCAAACATGTAACCACAGATTGATCTGTGCTACTTTGGGCCATTAGGATCACGTCACAGATTTCAGATTTCATAAGTCTTTGAAAGCAGAAGATAAAACTGACAAAGATTGCAGCAACATTATTTCAACATCAGCAGTTCACCTCGGTAATATCAGGTCAACATGAGTCTGTTCATGTCTGCAGGCATTTCTGCATTATTTTACATTCACTCAGTGTAGGTGTTTAGCTTTGAATCTGCAGAGTTAATCATTAACCCGGGGCTCTGCTTTTCTTGCTTTGCTGGAAAGATGGAAGTGTGTGCAAATCTTTTTGCATGCGGGCTTTTGTGTGCACATCTTATCTTTGTTCCCTAGATAAGGAGTAGAGTAGTAAATGTGCAAACCGTCCGTGCCTGCAAGCTGTCGTCCAGGGTGGGAAATTACCAACAGCCAACATCAGCCAAATACTGTTAAATTTAGGCCACGGCTGATAAGGTTTTTTAGTGCTAACCACCACTTTGTCAGACACACAACCATCGTTTGTTGTTTTTCCTCCTCTCTTCCTTTCTCGTTTGTCATTTGTTCAGCATCAAATCATGAATCATGCATCAAAACAAACCATCAGTGTCGCCTCTGCTGAAAACTTTAATTTTGAAGTTGTTGCCTGATGTGTAAAATACGTTGTTTCCAGCCAAGTGCCTTTGTGATCGCTGTGGCCAAGTCGTGTCAACTTTCTGTTTTGACACTGTCTTGCAAATTAGATACTTTCCTTAAACACCATCCCGCTGACAGACTCATCTCTGATTGGATTTCTTTAAATGTTTTCCTCACCAGCACGGAGGCGTTTGCCAGCAGCGCCAGAAGCCGAGCATGATAGACTTGTTTAGTGTCAAATATGGAGGAGCTTTGCTCCGCCGAGCTTATGAGTCAAGACCCCCGAGCTGTTTCCTAATCAGCGGCGTGCCTCCTACTCTTCTATTTCACCACATGGTGATATCCTGCTCTCTCCTGAAATGAGGCGTGCGGATGCTTATCTGTCAGCCCCCGCGCTCTAAATGAAGGACCAAAAGCAATCTCCTTTTTTTTTTTTTTCTCCTGCTGTCCGGAGCAGCGGCCTTACCTCGACCCCGGATCGCTCTCATTTCCTTGGCTCTGGATCCTTCGAGCTTCGTCATACTTCTCTGAGTCCGGCCCTTTGAAACGCTCATAATCACAAAGTTCACTAGAGCAGCAAATGATCCCAGCAGGCCTGTGGCCACAGACTGGAGGAAGACAAATGAAAGCTTACCTCAGCTTCGTCTTGCTCAAGCTTTAGGAATTATAGTTGTGAGTACAGTTTTTAAAAAAGACAAAAGGCAATATGTGGATTGTTTATTTACGTGATCTAGTTGAGGACCTGGTCGGTCGAGGAGACACGGACAGAAACATCTGGTCAGTCCATCCTGCAGATGTTGTAATCAACAGTTGTGTTTTAAGAAGAAGGACAGGAGAAATGTTGCAGTGTCCTGATCATGAGGAGGAGTCTTTTATTTTACGCAACGACACTTTGACACGTGGACGGGACGAGCAGTGGAACCGAACCACCGGCCCCCGGCGCTTCATGCGTCGACGACGTCTCCTCCATCGACGGCCACGTGTGCAGTTCGGAGATCCGCCCTGCAACCTCAAAGTTTCAGTTCACACAAACGACAAAACATATTTTCATCATCCAGCTTGAGCGGTCTCCAGCTGTGCAGATGGTTCAGGTTCTTGTCCGTCTCAAAGGTTTCTGCCTCCACGCCAGCAGAACACATTTAAATAATCAGGAGCACGTCCTTCCAGAAACGGTGTTCTTGTTATTCTCCGTACACTGATTCAATTTGAGATTTCATACACAACATTGTGTCAGTAAATAGTGCACATAGTTACACGTTGCTGTTGAACTTTGCACAATAAAAAGCTATTTTTCAAAGCAGCAAACATCACGGATTCTTTCTGAACGATATGCCAAACAAAATCTTAGTGCGATTACTTGCTGGCAGATGAGTCGCAAATTCAGTCTGAGAGATCATTTTTCGTTTCATTTTACATCTGGAGAATATGATTTGTCAGCAGCACCACAATGCTTCATTTAACGTCTGTTATCAAAAATAACATTTCGATTCATTGTCCAGCCCGAGTTTGAAAGCAGATATCTGAAAGCCCGGACACATAAAACCAAAACTATAAGAAAAAACATCTTAGCCAACGTTTTTTATTTTTTTGGTCAAATTGAGGCTTTTAGTCTCTTTTGATTCAGACAATCTGCTCAGTTTCCTTTGTGTCGTAGACTTCTATCCACTATTACTGCAGGTAACCGGTGAAGTATCCTGCATTTTCTAACCCTAATGGAAGTGGACACCGTGTCATTCCAGTGGAAGGTCTCAAGGTCTCCCCCATCTCCCCCATTCAAACCTGTAATCCCCACACAATGCAAGCAAGGGATTGTGCCTGACTGTGTGCTCAGGTAATTGAGGGGGAACACAGAAGAAACCCTCCTCCTCATCCTCTCTGTCCGCACACTTGTTTGGCTTTTATCACCCCCTTCCACCCCCCACCCTCCCTGACCGCTCTCCCAAACAATGCACCGCAAACAGAGAAGGTATCTAGTCACCGCAAACATTGTCTGCAGGCTTTGATCTTAACTCTCCTCATCAGTGATCAGCGCTTGAATCACACGGCGCAGGAGGAAGGCGAGCTCACACCTGAGGAGCTTCTGAGGAGCCGTTTCTTGGAAGCCAACGCCGTGTTTTACGGTTAAAGGCCTGATTTTTTGTGTCAGCAGCTGGCTGACTCTTCTGGTTTTAAGAAGTGAGAGGAAAACTAAAAGGTGATTTGCCAAAAAGCAGCTATTGGCTGTTTTTTGCTCTTATAAAAATGCAGAACTTGTTTTTGCAAATGTGACTAAATTGCTGTTTGTGTTGTTTCTGACCTGTTTACTTTCAACTCACGAAACCAGTGTTATTGAGTCACACACCTTCCAGGCAGCACTTTTCTTCTTCCTTTTTTTTCTTTAAAGTAAAACATGGAACCGAGCCGTCGACATTAAGTCAGCATATTCAGATCATCCAGTCCTGAGCATTAGAAATTCTGGCTCTGGGCCTGGTGGCTCAGTAAAGTGAACGCAAGCAGATGCAGCAAAATTATTCAGGGCTCGCTCCCTGAAGATCTTTTGATGTGTGTGTGTGTGTGAGAGACAGAGAGAGAGAGACAGAGGTTGAGCAACACTGCGAAGCCAGATGCCAACTTCCAGGAGTTTTACAAGTGTGAAAAACCAGCACAATGATTGCATTGTTGCACTCATAATCAGTTCTCTGAGGACCGAGGCGATGCTGATTTGTTTGTTAGTTTGCGTCTTCGGTGCAGAGCCACCTGCAAGCTGTCACAACATGCAGTGACATATTTTGTGGTGTCTTCATAAAGATCCTCTCCTATTAAAAACATCTCAGTCTTTCTCTGCGGTTTTTCTGATGCTGTTTTGGCTGTTTGTGTTTTCTGTGGGATTTCGAGGGACTATTTTCGGCGTCAATGAAAAGCTGCTGGAACATTACATTTGCTTTTCTGTGTCACTTGCTGAGAAGGGACGCGTATGAAAGGATGTGCAGCTGAGCAATAAAAAAAAAAAAAAAAAAATAGTACATGCCCCTGTGAAGAACATTTTCTTCCAGGCCGCCACATTTCAGATTCCTCCTGCGCTGTCGCCGGCTCTCTGCTCTCGTATTTGTGTGGTTTTCCTTCATCTGGCTCTGATCTGAGCCCCCCCCCCCTCCTGTGAGCATGAGCAGCGTCTCTGCCAGCACGACGCCTGCCAAAGCGAACTCATCTCGTCCTGGACGGAGCTGAGACGAGGAGAGGCCCGCGTTGTTTCGAGACCTCACGTTGACCCTCGGTTGATACGCTGCCTCGCCGCAGAAGCGCGGGCCAGTTCGCTTTACAACCGGAGGTTATCTGGCTGCTCTCTGACGGCGGCGGCGGCTGCTGCTGCTGCTGGGCCGCAGCCCTCCAGCTGCTCCACTTTCTCCTGTGTTACCTCATGTATGAGCAGCATGCCCCCCCATCACTTCAGTCCGTCTCCAAGATAGAAAATGACCTCTCAGGTCCTGAAGGAAAGAAAAAAGAAAGAAGGAGAAGCGGAAGGAGCCACTAACAGTCATGAATGTTCTGAGCTTTAAATGGTAGCGAGAAGGTTTTTGGCAGGTTCGCCTCACAGTGAAATCTTCACCGGAGATTCTGCCAAGCGTCTGCACCGGTGGATGGATTTGATTATTCCAGACTGCTAGGAAGCAGGAATTCTGGAGAGGGGAAAAAAAGAAAAAAAGAGAGATTTGGCTGAATAACTTAAAAAAATGTCAGGTTATATCTTTTTAAAACTTGTGTGCACATCCCGGCTTCCTCCTCCCTCTCTGTGCAAAGGTCCAGTTATTTTTGACACAGTCAGTGAAGCTGTTCGGGGCCGTGCGTGGCTGGACTCTTAAAGCCCCTCTGGCTGTAGCAATCAACGGGAGAAGCTAACGCTAACGCTAATACAATCATTCCAGTAGATGATTGGTGCTAACTCTCCGAAGCAGCCTCAACACTAAATCACACACACACACACACACCCCCCCCATCCTTTACATTCATGTGTTTCTGTAATTAAGAGCACATGTAGGACTGGCAGCTGCTTTAGTAACGCGGCCGCTCGGCTGTCAGTTTGTGGTGATTGATCAGACCTCAGAAAGACATTAATGCTGTAAAATATTGTCCTGAGTGAGTAATATCCAGGCTGAAGGAGCAAAGCATGATGTGGCGCTCATTTGCACCCTGAAAATTACCCCGTGTCATTACTCATTTTGCTGCACTGCAGTCAGAAAGTATAAGGACAGGGTGTTTGGGGTTGTTCACATCCATATTCATCCTTATTATACTTGTAGCCCCCTTTTTTTACCCTTGGGTGCAATATATATATATATTTTTTTTTTTTTAAAAACAATGCAGTGCCTGAGCCATTCATCTGCTGTGAATGTAAACACCCTGAAATTAAAGGTTGGGAGTCACTCAGATAACCAGAAACATGTTTCCTCACGTACCTACGGTGATTTCTGCTTCCAGAAGTGAGTGGAGTTTGTGTCCGTGGTTCTCACACTGTTGAGAAATGTCCTTGGAGCGACGTTCTTCCAGAAACTATTCCTTACGAAATCGCCTCACAGCGAGGACGCTGATTAATCGAGAGTCGAGAAAGGACGGGGTTCGGCTTTCAAAAGCTGCGAGCGTCACCAACGAAACTGCGCAATCTCTTACACACAGAGATCTCCCAGATAAACTAGATACCACCATCACAAGAGAGTATCATCATCTTTTCTGGGTGTGCTGACCCCTTAGAGCCTGATGCCAAATACTTAAGGTGATAGGTTCGGGTTATTTGACATGGGGTTGTGTGAGGTGCCAGTGTATCGCCGAGAGCGCCGCAAAATCGCGTTTTAGCCTCTTAAAAACACGTCCACAGACAAAAATAAAAAAAAGCTAATACCATTTTCACCGCTTTATCTGCCATCAAACAGCCCTTTCCTTTGGAACTACATTTTTTCAACCACGGAACTACCGTATTCCTACGCACAAGTGCACCCACACTGTTGGACTCAAACAGCTGTGGCACTTACATCCCAAGCACCTACCTTGACAGCAGCGTCGTCGCAGCAGATGTCACAGATACCGTCAGTGACCTCGGTGTTTAAACAAATAAAAAAATAAAGACGGAGGGGAAAAGTACGAGTCCAGCAGGAGTTATTTTACTGAACGTTTCATACCCAAGGAGCGAGCCGAGCGTGACGAGGCCGGCTTTATATGGTGTAATGTGTCTCATGTGTCTGGAGCTTTTTATGAAACACCTAGTGTAAAGAGTTGCACGGATTTGTAACCTCGTATCTCGCTCATCAAAAGGAAAAATGATGCGTCTGTTACACAAATACCACAGAAACCGGCCTTAGTGAATAATTTTATAAACTCTTCTCTCGGTCTATTTGGGAGTCAACCTCTTTAATTGCCTTTGATCTCCGGACTGTAACTCCAGCTACTGTGTCAGTCTGACCGAGATGTGGATTTTTTTTTTCGGGGGCGACTCTGGAAAGCTCGTCTGAAAGAATGTGTTACTGTCGAGGAGAAGCAGAAGGAATCAAAGAGTTTTCTCAGACAGCGGCAGGAATAGTGTCTTTTGGCCCCTGATCGCCAAACTCAGCGGTCCATCATCTTCCCTCCCCTTGTTTTTGAATCTCATAAATCCCCCGATCTCTTAGAAGAAGAAGAGGGAAAATATGTTGATACATGCATGAAAAAAAAGAAAAGTTCCGGTGTCAAGCAGTGATGAAAAATCATCCCTAGCTGCGTTCTCAGAGTCAGAGATGATATTTTAGTTTCTCGTTGGAGGCGGAGGATGCAGGATCATCACTCACCCAACCAGGCTTCATACAGTTAAGGTGATTTAGAGGCTGGAAGCTGTATTGTTCCTTTGTGGGAGAAGCTGAGAAGAACACACACACACACACGCACACACACACACACACACACACACACATTAACAGATTATTTAGCAGTTAGAATGGACTGTGTGTGTGTGTGTTTGTGTTTGTAAGGAAATAGAAATAAAAGAGAGGAAGGTGGTTTGTCAGGAGAAGAATTGGAGGGGATGAGGAGAATAGGTGGGCAAAAGGGCAAAACTGAAGTCGTGACTGGTCGGAGGAAAGACTTAAAGATTCTCTGTTTAACATTTTCATGAAACAATAAGCTTTTTTTTTCCTCAGTATCTGGACTGAACAAGAGAATATCCTCCTAGCAGCGCCGCTTGAGAGGATGTGATGCGTTTAATGTATTAAAATAAAGCAAGGAAAAGAAGCGAGACAATGACCTGTGAACTGCCTCGGGCGCTCGAGGATTTTGGTCAGTGTCGTTGTTCTTCTGGGAAAGACTGGCTCCAACACTGGCTCTAAAACTTTTCATGAAGTAAGTTTAAAATGCAAATTACATGTTTGTGAGTATATGAATAATGTAAAGACCGCATTCCTGCAGTATCTCATTACGGACACCATCATTTTCAAACGGATGGTCGAGGATTGGCAGCTTGAATATCTTTGGTTAAGAGAGAACTCCAGCGATTTAAAGATGAACGTAGCGGAGGGTGCACAGGAAAGTATGAGAGGAAACAACAACGTTGCATAAAGTTACAGGCAGCTTTCTAAACCCAGTGTGCAGCTGCTGTTCGTGTGTTTATCTCAGCGAGTAAACGACCTGTCGGCCGTTGCCACTCGCAGCCTCGGACGCTGGCAGATGACAGTTGTGGAATTTGATGATGGACGCGAGGAGGGCGTCTTTTGGAAACCAGTGATTTTAGAAAACCTCCAGACACAGCCACAGAGAGTGACACCAGGATGACTGTCAATTCTATTTTGGAAGAACTTTGTATACACGTGGATGAATTCAACGCCCCCACTTTTTTTTCCACCACACACAGTGTCCTTTATTTTGTGGATGCAATAATCTGTTTGCTGCAAACCATGAAAGGAAACGGGGAGTTGATCATTCTGTGAATTTATCCCAATTTCTGAATCTGGAAAAACAGGTTTTTGCTGTTTATTGTTTGTTTTGTTTGTTTATATCCAGTTTTGGAATCACGTGTCAGAGAGGTCTGAAATAATAAACCCAAGGGTCCAGTGGAAACTTTCCTCTGTGTCGTCTGCAAACTTCATCCATTAGAATAAAAACTGCACCTGAAAACATTGATTACAAAATGATATTTCAGTATTATCTTCTCTACATCACCACCACGTCCAGATTCTACGTAAAAACACAATCTCTAATTCTGTTGGACCTGTTTATGTGTGTTTATGCACGTGGTCGTGCCCACCTCAGGGCGCCATTATAAACAAAGTCGTAGCCCTGCCTGGCGTCTGGCGTCAGGCCACGCGAGGGCGAGGCCAGCTGCGCTGCGAGCGCCGGGGTCGGTCTTCTGTCGCCTTATTGTCAGCTTCTCTCACTCGTTAAACTGTCCCTCACACCCTGAGGGACACACACACACACACACACACATGTAAACACATATTAACACATGACTGCATGTGCTTGGTGCAAGCAGCCACCTGTGTACTTACACACACACACACACACACATCACGGTTATTACAGCCGCTGAGAGTCAGGTTGCAGGGTAACGTGCACCCTGAGCCCAGGTGGAGTACTGTAATGTGTGTTGTAACACTACTGCAACAATACCCCCCCACCACCCCCCCTAAACCCCCAGCAAATGCACAACACACAAGCGTATGTGCACTCCACATTCCTCCACATTTCACTTTCTCTAAAAGACGCATTTCCACACACCCCGACGACAGCCGAACCTCTCCAGCGTCTGGAGCTCACAATTGCACAAGTGATCCTTGGGTCAGAGGTCTGTTATTCCAGTGAGAGAGCCAGCTGAGCGGCCAGCAACAAGCCGGGCTCCACGGGGGGTTTGTGCACGTGTACGAGTCCGCTAACTCGGGCTAAGCCTCTGCGACACGATGTGTATTTTCGAACATTAGCAAGAGCGCCTTCGCTCTATTTTTGCATCGCAGCGACAGTGTTTGTATCCGAACCCTCCTCTGCCAGTAACCCGGCCCACGGTTTATAATTCAGGCATTAGCGTGTCTCTTCGCACAAGACCCAGGGGCCACAGTGAGAGTATGAAAACGACATTGAGCCACACAGATCACCTTTCACCCCCCCTACCCCGCCCCTCTCCTGACTCTCCTGAGCAGTGCTGCAGGGTCGGGGAGCTCCGCGACGCTGAAACCTTATCGCCACGTCGTTGTTTGGGGGGACAATGGCTGCTGGTTAAGTATGGGCCAAAAGGTGTACAGTATCTCAGCGGATCTGCCCCACGGTGCCTGTTCCACGTCCGAGAGACAACGTTCACAGAATGGCCTGAAATATGTCGAACATCGGGAGCACTTGCCAAAGCCATAAATCTTCCAAAAGATGAATGTGCGAGGAATGAGAAGAAAAATTTGGAAAGCAATTGGACTGCGTTTCATTTTAGGGTTCACAGGATTATAATTAGGTCTGAACAATTAATCAAATATATATCAAAATTACAGGAGCTGCAGTTCTTTACTAATAAAGGTGAAATGTGTCACAACAGGCCACAGATGAAGCAGATAAATCATCTTCTGCAGATGTAAAGGAACATGGTTGTTTGATATGAGCCGCGACAAAAATCACATCATTTTTATATTTTTATGAAATGAAATAAAAAAGTCTTTTCAACAGAAATCATGACTCGTATCACAGTATCTGCCAAAATAATCGCGATATGATCTCTGTCAGATTTTCGTTGTTTTGTTTGTGTTGTCCACTTAGCATGAAAGCTTATTGTGAAAGTTTGCCAAAAATAAGCTGTTGTGTCGCTCTGTGGTTGTCAGTAGAGGCTGGTATGATTTTTAAAAAGAAAATATGAATTAAAGGTCCGTCTTGAAGTTTAAGCGAGACTTAAACTTTCTTGAAGAACCTGTTTGCCTCCGTGACGGTGTCAGCGTGGCGTCCTCTAGTGCTCCCTCGTCTCCACGCCAAGAAACAGCCAAGGATAACAGCGCTTCAAACGAAGCTCGTCAAAACAGCCTTTCCGCTGTCCAATTTCATTGCCTTGATCCTCACGAAATACCTCAGCGGAGGGGCGGAGGGATTGCAAGACCTTTTCAGTTCAGTTCCCCTCCTGTCGTCCTGCTCCGCTTCAACAAACACCCCCAAAGTCCTGTTTGTTTGCTCTGAAAACAGTCGGCCTGGGGACTGTTTTTTGAGCTGCATGGCAGAATCTCCGCGGTGATGATGTCTCTATCTGCCCCGGTTTTGAGAAGTTCTTCGTATGTGCTCCCGTCCTGTTCCGAAAGCGCAGACAGAGGGTTATTATGGGTCATATTTCAACCTGAATTTCGTGGGTAGAGGTTTGTAACGCACACGTGGACGTCCACATCAGAGACTCATCAATCATGTCTGAAGAGGAGATGTTTTCTTCCGCCTCGGCTCTCCGGCTTTTCTTCCGACGTGTCCTTTTCTTTATCCAATTTCCCGAATCAACTTCAGTCCCGAGCTATCGTTCCTCATCCGGTTTTGAACTATTAACAGAGTAATTCAGTGCAGATCAGCTGGCTGCACCATCTTTTTATGTGTTTGGCATGAAAAAACATCCAACCTTTCTGCCAGGTTTCAATTTCCTCCACATTTTCCCTGCATTCGACTTAACCATTGTCTCTCTCGCTGCAGCCACCGGCCTTGAGGACATTTAATTTAACCAAGGTTTGTCGCTGCATGCCTGTCAGTCCGCCAGGTTTCTCTTTTGCCTTTCCTCTTCTGCGTGCAGGCCTCTTGTTGGTCTCAGCTACGTGACGTCACCGAGAAAGAAATTTTTTCCGATTTATGACTCCACCATTGTTCTCTTCATCTTCAAAGCTCGCACTTAACAAATGATGCAGCATGTTTCATGCAAACCACAAATAATGGCCTCGTGAACCAGGGAGTCCTTTAGGTAGAGGCAGAGGGAGATCATGAGTCTGCAAGTGATTAAAACCAACTTTGATGCAGTAACATCACTTTTTTTTTTTACCCTCTAAGTCACAAACAAAAGGCTATAACCGAGGTCACGAACATGTCTGCGTCAATTCAGGTGTTTCCTGCTAAAAACTGTATCCACTAATGGCACAGCGAGTCGTCATAACCATTGTACCTGTAATCACCCCACTCCTTGTGACTCCCACTCAGGAGGTCATCATCCACTGAAGCTGAGAAAACAACAGAGAGCTCAGGTCCGGTCAAGCGGCCGGGTCAAGGACCTTAAAGAGCCACAAGAGGCCCACCACCCTGTGGGTCATTAATAATTAATGAAACCTGAGGCTGGGACAGGAGGCCATGACTAAACACAAGAAAGAGCCAAAGTGGTGAGAGGGCAAGCCTGGGCAGTAAAGGGAGAGAGAGAGAGAGAGAGAGAGAGGCAGGAGGGGGGTGTGGGGGTATTGATAGAGAAAAGAGCGCTGAATCCAGCTCTGGCTACAGTCCGTGCTTTCACTGTATGCTCCAAAGGCTCCAGACACAACAGTCTGCACAACCCAGCGACGTTTGAAAAAACCAAAGAGCGGAGCTCGGAGTGACAGATTTTTCGTTTTTTAAAACTCAAGAGAGGAGATGGAGGTAGAGAAAGAGGAGGGTGGATAAAAGGAGCAACAACAAAAAAAAAAAAAAGAAAGTAAAAGAAAGTGGGGTTGCCCAGTTGGACAGAGAAAAAACGAGTTCATGGAATGAAAAACAGCATGAAAGTCTCCTCGCTGTTTCCCATGAAATCCTGCCATCCACTAACTTCTCAACAAAGCGTGCACTTGCCCTGGAGGTAATATCACGCCGAGACCTCCATTACGAGCGCTGCCTGATGAAAGAGGAGCTAAGGGGGGCTTAGGAGGCTTGGCTCTTAACCCTCCCCCATCGAGCCCGATATGAAAGAAGATAGTTCAACATGATATTATATAACAAGTGCTTTTTTTTTGGGGGGGGGGGATCTGTTTTGACAAAATGATCCAACCTTGCTGATGAGTCCCAGAAAGTACAGTATGTCCAGCACCTACAGTACCGACCTATTTCCGGCTTGCTGCAGATCGTTAGTTTGCTCATTTGAAGTGCACTTCTTCTATAGGACGTTTTTACAGATGTTGAACTGACATTGTTGAACTGCTGATGTTGTTCTTGTGTCATGTTAGTGTCGTGCCCGTGTCCAAAAACAAATAACAATCCCCCGATGCCTGTGGTTTCCTTTCAGAGCTCATCCGACGACTGCGACCCACACGAGGGGATCCACGAGGGGAAAGAGGGCAAGTACCGCCTGCAGGTGACCCAGTTCGTCCAGAGGTTGGAGTACTGGCACAAAGAGCTGACGAACACCTTGGTCACCTCTATCAACGTGGTTCCAGTCCATGGCCGAGCAGTGGCGTTCCTGGGCACCGCCGACGGACGCCACATACAGGTAAATCAGTCACCTGTCGTCATTTCTAAAAGTGAAGGAGCTTCATTTGCATGTAAAACACCAGCAGTTATAAGCACAAACACAGAGAGACCCTGAGGCCGCAGCGGCCGGCGCAGTTTTTCCCTCTGTCATTGTTCATGTAAATGTGGCAGGATGTTGGTACGTGAGGAGTGAAAGCGCATTGCTGGAGACACAACATAAAGTCCTCTGCAGGTGCCTTTGCTGGGAGCAAGTTGGGTGGGGTGGGGGGGTACTGTGACCTTTCTGTTTGCACAATTTGCTTTCCGTTTCCTTTGACCTGTGCTCAGCGGCCAAAAAAGCCCCCGTTCCAGTCTGCCATCTGAGCAAACACAGTCTATTTTGCCTATCAATGTACAAACCAACAGTGGATTCCACCAGAACTGACGGCTTTTTTAGCTGCTTTCAACGTCTCATACACGACCTGTCTCTGCCGCCTCTTCAGCTGTAGGGGGATTTGAGTTGTGGGATAACCTCGGATCAGTGTGGGACAGCGACTGGGTTATCTGGTTATCTGGGTTAAAAGGGCAGTCTGAGAGAAAACATGGCTGCTTGTGTGTCCTCAAGAATCAGACATGTAAGATTTTTTATTAGCACAGAAATCTCCTCAGGGGGCGTTGATTGAATGATCCACATACATACACAGTAAATTCACAAGAGGTTAAAGCACCTCAACTATATACACTGGTCCATTGGTTTGCACTGTTGCTTCATAGCCAGAAGGTCCTGGGTTTGAACCTGCCGGCCGGCCGGGGGCCTTTCTGTGAGGATGAGTGGTTAATGCTAACGAACGAATGAATGAATGAATCCAACAACGTGTGAACATCAAACACTAACTACAAAGATGGACTATCCTCAGATCATCTGCTCTCCTACATTTCGCTTCCTTCCTCTGAAAAAGGTTATGGGTTTTTCTTTTACATCATGATATGCATCCTTGAACACAGTCTTTTCTTTAATTGCACCTCTTACATAAATAACCACTGTCTGAAGCTTGTAATTTATAGTTTTTGCAAAGAGTCTATATAGTCTTGTCAGAGGCCAGTCTTCCCTCGGCTTCGAAATTAGGTCTGATTTTGTAATTTGCAGACGTTGAGGTTAGAATTAGGCTAAAAGGTCTTTCAAACATAGTCATTTTGAAAAAAATAAAAGCTTGTATGTAATTTAAAATCTAAAAAATAAAGTTCTCTTTTCAACCAAATTTAGCACCGTTTTATGTCTCGACACAAAAACCCCTCCGTCAGTGTGAAGGGGGAATGTTTTTCATCTGGCACATGAAATGATTTTGCAGCCTTTGGTGCCAGTGCACCTGCAGTTCAAATGAGCATTTGGCTTGTTGTAGGTCCATTAGTTGCATTATGTTGTTTTGAGGAGTCATCGGGGTGAAATATAGCATTTTGGCATTCATCTTAATTAACTCAGCATGACTAGCCAGTGTGGCTGCATCTCAGACTGTGACTCACCACAGTCACTTTCCCTCCCTTTTTCATGTGAGGTTTTGTCCATCCAGCTGCATGCAGTGGCTGCTGC
>NW_019525446.1:218089-218469 GCF_002814215.2 Seriola lalandi dorsalis | reverse complement strand
TGGAGGGGGGGCGACTGTGGCGAATGGAATGAAACACATAAAGTAAAAGCTGAATTACCTCACGTGTTTTTGAAACACAAGAATGAAAAGACATGCATGGAAAAAAAAACAGCAAGAGAGACGTGGAAAAAGGGGCCGACAGCTGCAAGGAAAGGGAGGGAGGGAGAGATGGAGGGATGGATGGAAGGAGGGCAGAGATGGTGGTAGTGGGGGGGCGAGGGGGCTTACAAGCTGAACGGCACGTTAATGGTGAACGACGGGCTCCGCTGACACGTTCCCTCGCACGGCATTTTCAACTCGCTTGAGCGTCCAATGCAGCTGTTGCTGTGTGTTTCTTTACCGTCAGAAATCCCCCCCCCCAACCTCCACTTCCCCCCAAT
>NW_019525446.1:207202-217975 GCF_002814215.2 Seriola lalandi dorsalis | reverse complement strand
AATCCCCCCCCCTCCCAGGCCCTCCTTCAGTTTTCTTTTTTGTGGTTGGCTGAAGTTCATTGTTTTAGCTGAAGGGTTTTAGAAGGTCTGAAGAGGAGACCAGCTGTCCCTGCGCTGCAAAACTCTCCATTTTATCAAGTAACCGTTTTCCTTACTTTCTCAGAAACAGATCAGCCATTTTGAATAAATATCGACTTTTGTTTACTCCAAAATTTGTCTGGAAAAGAGGGAAAGGTTGAATCTTGAGTCAAGAAAGAATATGGCAGGGGTCTGTCTTGATTTTCAGATGTTTTCACTTGTGTTCAGAAAGTCACTTAATAGAGGCAGAAAAGACTTGATAAGAGGCATTTTTTACATTGTCAGAGGAGATTTGTGTCAGAATGAATCCAACATCCTAATATTAAGTAACTTTCAGTCATACATAGATTTTGCTAACAATATTAGCAATGTTGATAGCATTATCTTGATAGAGAGACGGACAAAAGACAAAGACAGACAGGACTGGAAGGATATTACAGAACCTGGAGGGGAAAGTGAACAGTAATGTCAGGTGCTCTCACTTTTGGTTTTAAAAATAAGAGTGGTGCAAATAAAGTGGATAATTCTGCTAAACTTGTTTACTTGACCTGTACCTTCAAAATAAATGTGTTGCCTTGTTCCCAGATTGCAGCACTTGTACTTTATTGAGTACAAAGTAGATAGATAGATAGATAGATAGATAGATAGATAGATAGATAGATAGATAGATAGATAGATAGATACTTTATTCATCCCCTAAGGGGAATTTATGATGAAGATAGAATTAATGACTAAAGAATATGAAAAGAAAAGGTAACCAAATGTGTTTGAAATGTCTTGTCCACTCTCCCTGCTCTGATTTTTCCAACTTGAACTGACGACCCTCCGGCCACCTGCTCTGTCCGTCCAAAGCTGAGCAGCAACAAGAATCTGTGTGAGACGGTCGTCTTTGCTTTGGCAGGTCATTTCATTGTTAGTACTATTTAAAAAAACAAAAACAAACAAAAAAAAAAAGCTTGTCAACTTTTCATGTATTTCGGTTTCCTGGTGGCTCCCAGCGGACGAGGCAAGAGGGAACACGGGGTAGAGGCAGTGAAAGAAAAAGAGCGCTGTTCCCCTCCATGGACTCCTTTCTGGCTCAGGAAGTGTTTCCCTCGGCTTCAGTCGGGCCACTGTGGGAATAACACAGTGGCCGTGTTTATAGGCCAAACTTCCCCCCGGCCTGCTTAATACAATAAGCTGTAATTTACACCGCTATTACCTCCAGAGAGATGCCTGTTGTATGGCCTCGTCCCCAGAGGAAAGCCACCCATTATACTCGCTGTCACAAAGCTAACGTTGATCATGAGGCTCAAACAGTGGGGAGGCATGACGCTGGAAAACAAGGCATTTTCTGGGGGTGAGGCGAGGAGCAATCACATTTTAAAAGTTACAATGCAGAGTGTTTTAGGTATTTACTGGATGCTCTTTCACAAAGTAACTTACAGTCGACACACACACCATTACTGCCATTCCTGCAGTGTGTATTAGGCTACCTGGTATGTGTGTGTGATTTTGCTCCATTCTGACACAGCAGAAAGATTGTGAGTGTCAGTGGACTATATCTAATTGTGTGTGTGTGTGTGTGTGTGTGTGTGTGTGTGTGTGTGTGTGTGTGTGGGTGTATCATAGGGGGAGCAGTATAATTTAAAGGGCTTCATGTAACTGGAGCAACCACACACCCCATTAGAGACCCTGTTCTGTTCTGTTTTCTCCCAGGCCTGTAATTGCAGCGAAACCACAAATGATAAACGCTGTTCCAGGTGTGTGTGTGTGTGTGTGTGTGTGTGTGTGTGTGTGTGTCCGAGAGAGAGAGAGAGAGAGAGAAACACAACACAAAATGTCAGAGTATGCAGTGCTTCTGCCGATGCCTGCCCCAGCAACAGTCTGTCCTGTCTCAACTATGTTTGAAAAGTTCACATCTGGATTGAAAAGTGAGCTCTTAACTTCAAATAGTAAGAAGTTCGTACATATTTACTGGACAGAGACAGTGATATCGTTAAAATATCGTTATTTGAGACAGGTGTAAAGGCTGGAGCTGCCGATTACCAAACTAGTTTTATAGCTGTCAAATGCTGCGAACTGCGTGCGATCTAGTGTGAACCATCAAGAGTCTTTGTCATCGTGATTAAAGTAATACACACAATAGAGAGGTCATTGTTAGCTCCACAACATCAAATATGTGCGTTAAAACAGAGGTAGCATGAAGTGTTTAGTCGCCCAGCAAAAGGCAAAATACTGTATATGTCTTCCAAAAACTGCAAAACTTATTTTACATGTTGTATCTTGTTAGATAGCAAGCTAGTCACCAGAACGTGGAAGAGTCAGCTGAGTTACGAAAGTGTGAAAACCAAGAACGTCATGGTGAGGACAGAAATGTCAAGAAATGTTTGTTGCATCACAGTGTGTTGTTTTCTATTTCCTCACATTTCAAAAATGGACACAATAACATGTTAATAAGAACAACTTTGATAGAGCTACAGCTAGCTAGCTGCTTCTGCTTCCAGTGTTGGTAAAGCTAAAGGCTAAACTCGTCCTGGACCCCTTTCTTTACTGAATGCACGGAGATTAAATTGATATTGTTTTCCCATTTAAAGAAAGCCAACAAGAAGGGAAATTTCCAAAATGTCAAATATAATAGTGTTTACAATACAATTTACTTTCAAAAGCCCTTGTTGGAAACTGATGGGAAGTTAGTAAAATAGTAAAATCTGACTAAAACTTCCTGTTAAATGTCAAATAATCAGGGTTGCTTCTAAACCAGCTCGAGACTTTTGGCAGGGCGGACATTTTGACTTGTCAAAGAAAGGTTTAACTAATTAATAATGGCTGCGTTCCAGTTTACTGTATTAGAGCAAGAGCCCTGCAGGCTCAGTGGCGTGCCGTGCCGACACAAGAGCAGACACATCTTAGTTACACCTGTACCTGATGATTCAAAATGTCTACAGTGAGAAAGACCTTTTCTTAACCTTGACAGTGGACAAGTCACCACACTGTAATGGAACTAACAAAAACAATTTTACTTTCCACAATGGATCCATTAAAAATAAGACAAACACCAGTGAAGGAATTACCCAGGGAAAGATCACACAATCTGGATCGTATTTTGCTGGTTCAGTGTCAAAAATCGTATTAATCTCTTCTAGTTTTTCATCCCTTTGGTTTGGATTGTGTTCAACATTGCGAAGCGTTCCAAATAAACATAGCAGCAATGAAAACCAGCGGTGACAAGTGAAGTGAACAAAACCCTCCTCCTTCCTAACCAGGTGTCCTCGTCTGACCTGTGTGCTGGATGCTTTCAAAAGAAAAAATCCCAGACACCTTGTGACTTGCATGCTTCTGAATTGATTTCATTATAAGTTATCTTTAGCAACAGATGTAGCCATTGTGTGCACCTTGTTTTTCATTTTAGGCCTATTGGTTTAAGTTTGGCTGCATCCACAAGAAGGTCCTGTCTGGTGGACGACAAGTATATATTTGATATTTAGTGTATTGAGTTTAATAGAAATAGAAAATACAAAGGCCTGACGTGTCCTCCCTCCTTCAGGTGCTGTTCTCCCGATTTGCCTCTCCTCATGTCAACATACACCTGGACTCGAGACCCGTCTCCTCCAGCGTGGCACTGCTGGACGACAACCAATCAGAAGGAGCCATGCTAATGGCCACAGGGAACAAGGTGGGCTCAGAACCGCAGAGATGAAGGACACAAATACAGCCCTAAGTCTCTTTTGGTGTGAATTCTGATGTTAAACATTCAGTTTGGACTCTGTCCACTAAAGACTTTGCACCAAAACAAAAACAGAAATGCTTGCAGAAGGCAAATAACACGAGAGTGAACAGGGAGCAGAGCCGAATGATAAAGGAGAATGTTGTTCCTAAAGTCTTACAGTCATGGCTCTGCATCCATTTCTGTCTGAGGGGAAAAACACACTTTATATGTGAATTTGAAGGAGCTGTGTGTTTGTCTTCCTCTCACTATTTCAAGTGTAAAAATAACCAAGTGGGACTATGGTTTGTTTCTGTTTCTGTTCATTTTCACTCAGCCTTTTTGTCCTTAATTCTGACCTCCTTTCTAGATCACCAAGGTGCCCTTGATAGGCCCCGGCTGTGGTCAGCTGACCACCTGCACTTCCTGTTTGCTGTCATCCAGGGTGACTGATTGTGGCTGGTGTGATGGCCGCTGCACCAGAGCCAACCAGTGTCCCTCCTCCATCTGGACACAACAGCACTGTACACCTGTCATTACTAAGGTAATCACCAGGACCGGTCTCCACGGTGACGGTCAAGACAGGAAGGTCACAGTTTCTAATTCACTCACCAGTGTCCACTCACCGAGCCGAGTAGATTTAAAAAATAAAAACATGACGGCAGAGTGAGAACTTTTAAACCCTGTTTTCTGCTCCTGTGCTTAAACTTATCAGTTCTTCATTGTTCAGTCCACTGCTGTTTCAACACTGTGCAAATAACCTGAACCTGAAAGCAAACTTTAGTGACTCTGCAGCTTCCTGCTGACTCAGTTTGCTGGAAGACCTCTCGTGTTATCACGTCTCTCTCTCTCTCTCTCTCTCTCTCTCTGTCGCTCCTCTCCTTCCAAAAGAGCAGCCCTGTATAATCAGTCTGTTGAAGTGATCTGCATGTTAGCGCTGTCAGTCTCTGCCGCTGTGTGACATCAGTGAAGGTCACAGTCTCCTCTGTCCTATTTAACATCTCTCTGACATTGTGAAGCTTTACTTTCCCTCTGACGTTTAATGCACCCCCCCCCCCCCCCCCCCCCCCCTCGCTGCTCCACTGTCTCCTTTGAAGAAAACCCAACAACAGGTTAATGGGGCAAAAACCTGTAAAATCAACTCTTTGTCTGGGACTGCTTTAACTCACTTGGCTTTACTTCACTAACTTACTCAACATTTGGATGTTATCGCTGGAGTATCTGACATCTAGTGTCAGGGCGCCCTCGCGCTTTTTTTCATCTTCATCACTTATCTGCAGTGTTGTTTGATACACAGTGATTTCAAAGCATAACATTGCTTTCTCAGAGCGCATCTATTTTTTTCTTTTTTTTTCTTTTTGAAGAAATAATAAACCGTCCTGCAGCTCGGGCATATTGCAGATGCTTCATACACGCACAGGGCTAAACTATTAGCCACTCATCACCTGCTCTCATGGTGAATCTACCTGCACAATCCATCAGTACAACACATCTCTCCGTCTCTGAAAAAGACCTTTGATTGGTCAAATTCTCCCTTCACAAAATCACAGAAGGTGATTATGGAACTGTTGACGCCCACCCCAGCTTTAATTACCGTAAGCAAATGAGACCCTTACTGAGAATACTCATTAGCTCTGTGCAGTATTTAATCATCTATCATATGTTTTCACGGAGGGTTTGCAAAGAGCAGAAAAACGGCACAAAGTGACCTTGATTTCTCGCACAAAACAGGCAGAGAGCGCTGAGACATTAGCTTTAATTCGTTCCTTGTTTACACGCGTTAGGTGTTTCCCGCCTCTGGGCCAATACGAGGTTCTACAACGGTGACGATTTGCGGACGCAACTTTGGCTTCGACAAGACGGAGAGCTTCAAGGCGTCGCTGGTGTCCGTGGAGGTGGCGGGAGCTCACTGCAAACTGCCCCGACAGGACAACGCAAACAGGTGTGTGTGTGTGTGTGTGTGTGTGTGTTTATATTGTACACTTCTCGCTTGCATATCTTGTGCATGCATTCTGAAAACAACACTGTTGCTGCGCCGTATCTGAAAGGCCACCTTTGAGAGGCAGAGAGAGAGACAGTGTGCACTAAGTGGTGGGTGTTTACGAGATAAAGGGACGCGTACACTGGCGTCCTATAGGGGCTGAGCAGGTTTTAATAGGGGTTATTGTGTTGGAGGAAGAATGTTAAGAACCCCACCCCCCCCTCTTTCTTTTCTCCAGCAGCCTGCCACATTCAACACATGACTCCCCTAACTGAAAAATTGCTGGGAAAAATCGCTGCATCCAGACTTTTCCGCTCTCCCAAATCCACTGAGGCCTCGTCCCATTCAAAAGCCCCTTTTGCTACAAACAACCTCATTACAAGTGACGGGGAGAGAAAAAAAAAAAAACACCACCCACCCAGTCCCACATGAAGACGACCTCTTTGTGTATTCCTGCAGGGCAGAGGATGATCATTGAATTAGGATAAACGCTGGGTGGCTGGGACGAGGGTATAATGCCTGGTTCTGTATGTTGTGTTTAGGTGGACTGAAATGCAGTGTTCCCCAGTATTCAGTGGGAACTTCACCCCGTCGGGTCACACGGTGAAGGTCACCACTGGCAACAAGGTAGCCAAGATGGAGGGCTTCACCTTTGTGGTAAGAAATGTGTTTTAGTTTTAGTTTTTTTTGTTTTTTTTTTCCTTCATGTTGGTTGCACTTTGCAAAACACTTAAGTATAAAGAGTCTCGCGGTCCCTGCGTCACCCAGGAACCGGAGATCCACGAAATCTTCCCGACATTTGGGCCGAAGTCCGGAAACACCATGCTGACCATCAGAGGAGTCTTCCTGGACACTGGGAACAAGCAGGAGGTGACTGTTGGGAAATCAGCCTGTAAAATCCAGAGGTCAGTTCACACCAGTCTGTTCATCTCTCTCTCCCTGTGATCCTTTCTTCCAGGAGAAGCTCTTCAAAATAAAGCTTGCATGTCAGGTGGCTGATACATTTTCTGTACTTCCTCTTGTCCTTCTTAGGAGTTGGCATGGTTGTGCCGTACATATGAACCAGGAGAAGAGTTAAAAAGTTGGAGGATTTTTCTTTCATTCAATCGTTTCCTTTAATTTTTCTCTCTCTTTTCCTTATTCTGTCTCTTCTTCCCTCTCAAGCAGGACTTCTCAGGAGTTTTCTGCAGGACTAATGCGTGAATGGGGGGGGTGGGGCTTGGACAATTGCTACCACTGTACATACTAACACAACAATACATCCTGTGTGTCTTCGCCCGCTCCCTTCACCCCCCCTCCTCCCCTCCCCTCCACCATTAGCTTGTCGTCCACCATGCTGACCTGCAAAACGCCTCCCCACGCCTTTCCCTCGGAGCAGCCTGTGAAGCTGACGGTGGACTCGGTGGAGCTCCACGCCCCCGTGCTCTTCACCTACAACCAAGACCCCATCATCAACAGCATCCAGCCCTCGCGCTCCTTCGTCAGGTTAGACCTCCACTCGTTCAGGGATGGTTTGCGTATCACTCTTTGTCATTGTCAGCTCAATTTATTCACTCCAAATCTGAGCTGTTGCGTCGTTTCTTCACCTAACGGAGAGAAAAGCCCGGGGAGAATTCGAGTTAGAATAAATGTGGATGAGCCGAGACAGATTAATGCTTTAGTTTTACAGCAGGAGGAAACGAGTGGGAGGTGACGAGTGGCTAAACTGCTAACGCTAACAGCAGGTCCCTCCCAGTGGGGATCTACTGTGTCTCTCTGTCTCATGGTAAGGCTAATATCCGTTCTCACCCCCCCCCTCCCCCTCTCTGCAGCGGAGGCTGCACGGTGTCGGCTCACGGCTTCTTCCTCCAGTCCGGCCTCCAGCCCCAGATGGTCCTCACCACCGCTCAGGATGCTGAAGTCTTCCATGTGGTGCGTACGACGAGGGTTTTATATCCCAAAATGTTATATCCATCATTTCAATCGGAAAAAGTTTGTGATGTTTGCGTAATCTAAGTTAAGTTAGATCCTGTCTGAGAAATATTTCCCCTTCGTGCGGAAACTCGGGAATAGTTTTTGGTCCTTTCCACACGTTCTGACAGCTTGTGCAGGTTTTAGCTCCTGCGTACCAAAAAGTCCCCGTCCTGACGTAACACTGTCCGGGTTTTTAACCGGATAGACCCTGCAGAGCTGTGCAAGGCTCATCATTGCAAAAAACTTACCAACGTTAGCACACAAGGTGTGAATTTCTGTAACTGCTACTTTGGAGAAAGGTGGTATTTCCTGTCCGGCGCGTGTGTCTTTCTGTCTTCTTCCCAACACCTGTTCAAACATCACGTTGACATCATAAATGAAAGCACTGTTTTATTCTTTTGTGCTTCTTCAGATGCAGGAGAAATGTAAACAACCAAGGTGCCAAAGGAAAATTTGGTTCCTGGTTTAGTTACTGAACTTAACTGCTGCAACTCGCTATAATATCTACATATGTTGAATTTTCATAAATGAAATATATGAAGACTACATACAGTATAAAATAAAACATATATATACAAAATAGGAACAATTTCATATATGTGTTTATGTATGTTTGCTTATATTGTAGACATATGTCACATATATATATATATATATATATACATCCCAAAGCCTGTTAATATATGTTGATGCTATCAGTGGATTTCAGAATGTGAAGATGAAATTGTTTAAAATGAATTAGAAATGAATAAGAAAAACATATATAAACATATAGAATTTTTATATGTATGTTGTTTTAATAAACTTCCACATCATTAACATATATGGTCACAACATGTTAAACCATATAAAAATTCATCATATAGATCATTTTAATATATGTACATATACACAACAAACTTATATCCAGATATATTATGATCATATATTTGTGATCATAATATATAATATATATATAATATGACTGATATATATATATATATATATATATATATCTTTAACATATATGGCAGCAGCACTCTTGATATAGGGACATATATGTCGCATATCACATAAAACAGACCTATTATAAAAAGTCTCATGATGACCAGCAGGAAAATAGGAAAATAAAACTTTTCAAGTTTCCTCGCCGTCACATTCATGGTTTTGTCATTAAACATACAAACGCCCCCAGAAACTATTCAGAAGAAGAAGAAAAACCAAAAAAAAAAAAACATTCTTGACAATGGAAAAGAGAGAGAGTGTGAGACAAACATGAGAAGAAAGGAAATGGAAAATCCAACAGTGTGATCTGTAGGATCCAGCTGTCACCTCTGACTCACACTCAGTAGCAGCGCGAAGCCTTTAGGATGCTCTGGCTCTCCGCACCTCCGTCAGACTTTATTCCACTTATTGCAGGAAAACCACACACACACACACACACACGCACACGCACACACACGCATGCATGCCTTAGACTGGCTGGCCTTTACAGCATCAGCCCGGAGGTGTTTTGAATTATCCGACCCTGTCCCACAGCGGGTTTTCACCACTCTGTCTGCAGCCCTTTAAAACGTCTGAAATTTATGTCGCTCAATTATAAAAAGCCTTAAGAGGTGTTAAACGTATATAAAATATCATCCAGGTCATGAGGTCTTAGTCGTTGCTGCTGACTGATCCCAGGCATTAAAGACCTGGAGAAATGACATCTTTAACTTATATGTTGTTATTACCTGAACAGGAGGATCACAGCGTCCTAATCTCTTCGGCGAAAACCTTCTTCTTATCAACTCATTTTGTCTTTTGTTGAGTTTGTACAGTTTTATTTTCATTATACAAGTGAGAAAACTTGCATTTAAACTGGTAAGACCTCCCTTACTCTTTCACTTATTGAGATATTTCTAGAAAACTATTTACACAAGTTCATTTCTTTTGAAGCTAGGTTGAAATATTTTTAACGCATTGGAGGATTTTTGAACTAAAAGAGGCTGGAGAGAGAGAGAGTGTGTGTGTGTGTGTGTGTGTGTGTGTGTGTGTGTGTGTGTGTGTGTGCTCTCCTTCCCCCATGTCTCAACAGTAGATACGACTTCATGGGAAAAATCTGGATCCCCAATTCATACCACAGACATAATATTCACTTATAAAAAAACAAAAACAATATTCCAGATATCTCTCTGGCCAGTGTTGTGCAGACGACTAAATGCAGCCAGACAAGAGTCGCTTCTGTCTGAACTAATAATCCTGACCACAGAAACTGCCCATCCTCTGTGTCCTCTGTGTCTCGTTGATTCACTGACTCTCACTGACTCGCCAAGCGATCTCTCTCCCGTCTGCTCTCACTTCAGTCCTGAGCGTTCCATCGTTCTCATTAAAAATAAAAAGTGCTCTGCGATCGTGTTAGCGTTATTTTGGCTTCTGTACTGTCGAATATTTTCACACGGGCCGTGAGTTGGAAAAGGTTGTGGACGGCTGCAGTAGGTTCTCAAACTCTGTCAAAAGTGAAGGTGACGTGTTTCTACTGAGTCATAAACAAACAGCAAAGGTGTACGTGTGTGTGTGTGTGTGTGTGTGTGAGTGAGATGTTTGCCTTAGGGAGACGGTTTGAGGACAAGCAGTGCTTTGTAATGATGTTATCTGTCATCCTGAGGCACACACTGCTGCAGGTTCAGTCAGGAGATAATAATGCGCACAGTAAACACACACACACACACACACACACACACACACCCATACAGAGGGATGCACAACATGTACTTTCATGGAGTAAGACTCAAATCTTAGTGATAGAATATCCCTTTATCTCTAATCTAGTGTTTCGTCGCTTGTTTGTCTCCCTCTCTCTCTTACTCACTCACACACACACTCACACTCACACACACACACACACACACACACACACACATGTACACACAAACACACACTCCCTGCAGTGTCTCATCTTTCAGTTTCCCTTTCCCTGGTCATTGACCTGTGTTCAGGTCAGTGGTTGATGGGCCTCCGGGGAGCTCAGGCATCGTTACACAGAAACAGCGTGAACAGACGCAGCTCCAGGGCTCTGAAATCAGACTTATGATCCAGAGATCATAACCCCCCCCAC
>NW_019525446.1:198917-207144 GCF_002814215.2 Seriola lalandi dorsalis | reverse complement strand
CCCCGCTTCACAGCTGCTATCAAGACATCTTTGAGCACTTAACTGCTCCAGTGGAGCTGCTCTGAGGAACAACAGTAGGCACTTGTTGCCTCACCTGGACGTTTCCGTGTGTGACTGCGAGCCTCTGTATGAGGTGAAGCGTTTGTCTGGTCCGTTCCCTCTGGATGAGTAAAGGGTAAAAAAAAAAAAAAAAGCAGTTGAAAGGTCAGAAATGTCTGAGCTAACTGGAGATTTTAGGGCCGTAAAGGGTCGTTTACTTTACATGCAATGGCTTGTAAATGTCCTGATAAAAAAAAAAAAAAAGTTTTAATTTATTTATTTCTTTTATTTTGTTGCTGCGTTGAAGTTTGTCGGTCGTCAGCTGAACCCTGTGAGTAACACGGGACAAAGCAGAAGCACTGTTGCTATGGTTACCCGCAGTTCAAAACACTTTGCTCACTGATTTAGAACACGCCGCTTAACGGACTGGAAAACTGCGTCTCAGGCGACACCTCCCAGCCAATCAGGAGCAAGTGTGATACCGCACAAACACTTATTTATTAATAGGCTTTTTTTTTTTTTTTTAAATCTACAGTTCTTCTTCTGTGGTTTATGGTTTATTCGGAACTGTGCTTGAAAGTCACGGCCGAGTTCCCCGGGTGTGATTGAACCTGTAATCTTAGATGAGTTCATGTGTTCACCTCTTCTTCACGCGTCACATTTATGTGCTGCAGCATTTGGAAGTCACTTTCATGTTGATCGCACATGCTGTGACTCTCTTTAAAACCATTTCTTTGAAAACTTTTAAATCCTCATGACTGAAAAGCAGCATATTGACGTGAACTTTCGCCCCGATGGTTTATTGTTCATTTTAAACTGGAATAACAGAGCCGAGAGGGGCGGCGAAAACAAACTTCTGGCTTGCTAGAGAGACAGAGAGAGAGAGAAGGAGAGAGCGAGTGCACGTAGCGGGCAGCCTGTATAAAATAAGGCTATCATTACTAATGATTTAGGATGGGATCATGCCCCGTAGGGCCCCAGCTGTCGCCTGTTAAATTCTTTCCAGTAAACGGGATGAGTTAAGACTCAGCCTGGGAAGGGACAATATAAGTGTCTTATTGTCTTAACCCTTCAAAATAGAGTCAAGCATCTTTCACAAATGGACATTGCAAAACAAAAAAAGGGTTTCCGTCGCCAGCGGAAAGGCATTCTGGGTAATGTGAGTCTGTGTTTCCTCCAGAGCTGCTGTTCATTAACCCCCCGAAACCACGGCAAGTCAAAACGATGCAAAGCTCTGCTCCCGACCTCAGTGTGTGAGATCTTCACGCCGACCTGCTGAACGCCAACAGCAGAGGTTCAGGGGTCTCAGCTGGAGCCAGAGCGGGAAAACACACACACACACACACACACACACACACACACACACACACTGTTGACTTGATATCTGCCTCTCAGATCTCCAGTAAAGCCTGGTCTCAGCCAATCTCAGCTTTCCCACAAACATGAAAGAGATTTTTTTTTTTTTTTTTTTTTTACGATCCGTCATGAAAAGCTGGCATGGTCATGAAGCCGGGGGGGGGGGGGGCACGTTGAACATATACAAAAAAACAGCAAAAAAAAAGATGTGTGAATTTGAGTTGCTGCTGCACCATCACATGTAGTTTGGTTCAACTAGAGTCTCGGCACCTGTCGCCTGCTTTCACAGATTGGCCTGTTTAGAGTCCGACTCGTCTTCCTCATCTCATCCCAGCAGAGAATAAATCCCTACAGCTGACACCTGAATGCCTCATGAAGCCTTTTTCCTTTCCCATGCCCCCCGCAGCTGGAGGAGGGGGTGGGGTGGAGGCTGGGGGGGTATCTGAGAGAAGGAAGTGAATGAAAGTGAATGAGTTACGTTTTCCCCTCCGTCAACAGTCAAGGTGGAGCCGCTCATCGGCCGACACTGTGCTCGAGCTGTATTGTTGTGATTGTGTTTAAGTTGGTCAATGAGAAACGGGACCGGTTGCTATAAAAGGAAAGCAGCCCTGCGTTGTTTCGTGTGAACACATCAAAACACCCATTCTTATTTGGAGACGGGCGGGGAACAGCTGATTGAGCTGCACATTGTCTCTGGAATCCTTTCAGAATAAAACAGGATTGTTGGATAAAAGTTCGCATGGTGTGAGAATGAGTCTGTGGCAGATGCAGCGGCTCCGACAGATGTTGTAACAAAGCAATTAGCAGCGAACGGGTCATTTAATTTGGATGCTCCTGCAGTGCAGCGTCGTATGTTTAGATTAGCAGTTTATAGCTTTATACTATGAGGCTAACAGGGGCCAGCCTGCGCGTGTTTGCTACTTAAACAGATATGGTGCACGTGCAACAGGTTTCATATCTCAAAACCACAATATTATTGTGATGTAGTGAATTTTATGCAGATAAATACCTGAAAGTTGAAGGTGATGCAAAAATCCTGTGACCCCCAATATGATACTAATCACTGCCTTGAGGCTCCTGCAGTCAGACTCAAAGGGATCCGATGGCATTTATAAAATAAACAATATTTAATATGAAAACAAAATATGCTCCCCAATCTTTCGCTGTATCCAGAAACTAAAAGATGAAGGTCGTATAAACCTTCAGATGAGATATAAGGGGGGGGGGGTAAGATGCAAAACACATTATATACAGTTACAGAAACATCCAAAGTGAATGATAATGCAACACACACAGTATGGCAGGAAACTCTGCGGGTATTTTTCACTCTAGATGTGACAGGCGTTTTGTTTTTTTGTACGTGGGAGCTCCGTTGTGACTTGGCTTTTTCGCAGCCTGTTACACTAATGATCCTTCGGGGACGGCGGAGGGTTTGGGGATCGCTGGTTCTCTCATCACCCACCAGTAAACCTCTCGGCCCGCTCGCTGCCGAGCTCTCGGAGCGATTGTATTTACAGCTGCTCCCGACCTTCGGCCCTTCACCTCCTCTCCCCTAAATGAGAGGAGACATGGGCCGAACAATGAAACTGACTGAAGTTTCCACTAATTCACAGGATATTTTTCCTTCCGCCGCACCCCTGGGAGACGGGGCAGAGGGGGGAGGAAGCGGGGAGAGGGGGAGAGGGGGGTACCCTACAGTCCCTCTCTGCTCACTCCTTATTGGTGTGTAGGGAGGTTAATTGGATTGCTTTCGTTAGGCGACCCAGCGTTACCCCTGCACACGGTCACACACACTTTTCATATGCATGTGTGTGTGTGTGTGTCTGATATGTGTTTACGTCTCTATGCTTGTGTTCAGGCATTTGCAGATGGATTTAACTTTGAGTGTGTGTTCTTCTGTGTGTGTGTGTGTGTGTGTGTGTGTGTGTCCATCTGGGCTGCTACAGCTCACGAGGGAGTCGGACTGGGAAGTGCGTGAGGAAGTTTCAACAACACTTCAACAGAGCTGCTGCTACTGCTCTCCAGGGACTCGGATATCAGTCAGAGTGTCGGAAGTCAAATCTCAACTCTTTTTGTCAAACTCTGTTTTGGGATTATAACAAACTCTGCCGTCTCAGCAGTGCAGCCTGAGGTTATACGCAACCGGTCGAACCTCGGGGTCCACATTTCTTCTTTGTCCTCGGATCAATGTCCCAGTAGGCGTCCCCACGTCTAGCTTTGTTTCTGAACACAGAACATAAGTGAAGGGCAACTGGGGCAGAAATAAAACCCAGGGAAAGAACTGGTATTGCATTATCCATTAGGGTCGCCACCTTTTGTTGTGGAAAAACCTCGACACTCGGATGTTGTAAAAAGGTTTTTCATGACATCCTCCCTGTCCATCGCCCCGTCTTTTCACCACACTGAAACTCTTGCTAGATTGCCTCAATCCTCTCTGCCTGAATTGTAGATGGTTGCAGCAGTTGCTAGGTAATAAGGTCAACTTTCATATTTCTGCCAACTATCAAATAAAAGTATAGGCATGGCCATTGGCTGATAATATTAATAATAATAATAATAATAATAATAATGTGTTTACAGACACAGGATTGGACATAACCAGGAATAAAGCAGAAAAGCAGTAGAAGCAAACAAATGATATTTTTTATTTGAAACTATTAAATTAAAAAGTAAATTTGTTACAAAATCAGGACAATTCATGTCCCGGGAAAGAATAATAAAGGAACAATCCCGGGAAAACCAGCTGGTTCAGCAGAACTACTGCAACAAGAAAAGGCTTATAATGTTTAAAGAACAACAATCAAAGTTCAGTTTAGGGGGAAAAAAAACATTTGCAGGTGTCAAGAGTGTAACGCTCAGAAACTCATACAAAGTGCAAGGGAAGTGAAAAGGGAACACAAATACAGAATATCTCCTGGGAAATCACCCAAATTGTTTCAGCTTGTACAGAAAATGTCGTACAGAGTTTTCAGGCTCATTCGGCCTCCGACAACAGTATTTTGAGACGGCTAATAACAGGAACAGAGAGGGAAAGCCGTGTTCAAGCCAAGTTTCAAACGGGGCCAGTGCGTACAGCGTCCTGCACGCCGAGGCTCCAGACCGGGTTTGTCTGTAATGTAAGAAAAAAGAAAGTTTGTGCGGAGGATCAGATACGACATAGCAGCACTGGTAACTCTACCAGACAGGTAAATGATACTAGACGATAAAAATAAGGGTCATAAAATGTCCATTGATCTTAATTAAAGCCAGAGTGTCCTTCCCCTCGGCTGAACAACAGTTTTGAAGGCAGCATTTGTCACGAGAGGCACATTGATGAGCATTTTATTTACCTGCTGTCCTCGTGGGATATCGACTCAGAGACACACGCACCTTTGTAGCCCAGAAGACAAACACAGGCTGCCATGGCTGTTACCACAGCGCAAACATCAACATTGATCTGTGAGCGCGCGGCCAAACGAGTCCGGTTTGTTCCGAGTGCACCTGTGTGGAAGAAGATGACGTCGTCGTGGCGACTTTTAACGGCTTTTCTTTCGACATTTGCTTTACATAATGAATTAAACCACAATCTCCGTAATTATCAAACACATCTGGCCCCTGTTTAACCACAGAAATACTAATAACCTCAGTTCTGGAGTCTGGGTATGTTCTGGAAATGGGAGGCGTGTGCCGTGATCTAAAAATAAAACGGCCTGACAGGCAGAAGAGGGGATAATGGATCATTTTATAATAACAGCTGACCTTTTAACTGCTCTCGTCGCTGTTTGCTTGTGAAGTCGTGTCAACTACAACATTTTCCACGTCCCTGTTAGTCCAATGTGTCTAATGATTTCTTGTTTCTGGGAACGTTCCCCCACTTCAGGATCCCATTTGGATGCTGTTCCCCGTACCACAACAACAGTTCCCACTCCGACTCTTGTTTGTAAAACTGTCAGTGGCTCAGTGCCTTTTTTGCTGTTTACTACATTGTGTAAGAGTGTGAGTTTTACAACAGTTCTGCTTGTGTGTGCTTGTGCATGTGTCGCACATGTGCAGGAATACACGTGTCTGTTAAAACTGCAGGGGAGAGAACAGGGACGAGATGAGCTGCATTTTACATGTTTTGGCAGATTTCAAACAGTAACTGCTCTGCACTTAAAGCTCAAGTCTTGATTTAGCACAACTGTTTCTGCCCAGCTGTCGACAGGTTCCACCCTCCGCTTTAGGCCCTGCTGCACTGTACTGTATATAGTTCAATCAGAGAAAACACCACGAGGAAACAAAGTGCAGATGTTCTGCTTCAGCAACTTAAAACCCTCTGGCATGTGTCTATTCATCAGTGAGTTCAGCGAGCATGGTTTATTAATAGTAACGTGACGTCAGACTTAAAGCTGACTTTATACTTATACTATGCCTGTGGTAAAAGGTGTTATTTGTTGAGCCATAAGAAGAAAAATTTATGGTTTTAAGAACCAAAAACCACCAGCCAATCAGAAGAGAGGAGGCTCTGAGCATCTCTTCTGATTGGCTGACTATTTACTGAGTATAAAACTATAGCATATTTCAAGTAAACACTCAAATCCTGCAAGGTTTGGATGGTGGGTCCAGGTGGGCGGGGCTTGGTGACGGCTTTGTTGTGACATCACAAAGTTCCAGAAGTCCTGACGGCTGGTTTTAAGGCTCAGTTTCTGAATACAGGCTGTGTGCATTTCTCTGTGGACTGAGGCTTTGATACTTTCACAGTATTAATATAGAAGCTAGAGCTGATCTATAAACACACTACACATGGACAGAGACCTTTAGACTATATGGGACCTTTAAGGACAGAAATGAATGCATTGATAATAAATGTGGACCCTAAAGATTTAAAAGATATTTGGAGAGGAGCCAGCTGATGGAATTTAACTACATTTACCATAATAAAAAAACTAAGGCGAATGTTTCCTGACTGAACATTCGAATAAGATCACTGAGCTACTTCCTGATAAACATCTACACGTTTTTGGTTGGTGTTTATGTAACCTCTGCCGTGCTTTCTCCTGCACAAGTTCACTTATGTGAGTCTCTGGCTCTGTGCCACCTCAACAGTGCATTGTATAATTCCCTCATAATCACACACGGCATAGACACAGCCAAAAAACAAATCTGACCTTAATGCATCCACATAAGGTTTATACCTCCTCCCCGTAAACACAAAAGACGTCAGCCTCAGCAGTAATCTATCCTGGTGTTCCCTGGCGATGTGATGAAAATCTGCCACACCTCAATAAAAAGAGACTTAGGGTGTATTTTGTTTTCCTAGCTTTCGGTCTCTCACTCTGGGGGGGGTCTTAATGAGCACAAAAGCTTGGGGAGGCCTTTACCTGGGCTGAATCCAACATGGGATAAAGCTCTGTTGTGCCCTCGGGCCACACATACAAACACAGCGGTGTCTGAAAACAGCCGCTGCCTCACAGACTGCTGAGTAAAAAAAGAAGAAGCTGCCAATCTGAGGATTACTGCGCGGCTGCTCTTCACCGTGACTGACTGGAAACCTGGAGGGAGCTGTCGTGTGTGTGTGTGTGTGTGTGTGTGTGTGTGTGTGTGTTTGTGTGTGTGTTTGTGTGTGTGCGCACAGGTGACAGCCATACTGTTTTTCTAACCCACGTGTTCTTTGTCCACATCCAGAGCTGTGTGTACGGCGAGAACAGGACGTCCATCCAGTGCACCACGCCCTCGCTGGCTAAACTGGCCCTGCAGCCGCCGGTGGTCACCAAGGTGGCGTTTGTCCTGGACGGCTACTCCACGGATCAGTGGGACCTCATCTACGTGGAAGACCCCCTTTTCCAGGACCCCAAGCTCACCTCCAAGGACAACAAGAGCATTGTGGAGCTCAAGGTGAGAGAGCGTTCACAAACTAACCTGCGGTCCATCTACAGAAACAGCAAAGGTCAGAGGTCAGAGGTGTGGGGGAAAAGCTATAGACCTGCAGCCTCTGGTTAAAACTTCAATAGCAAACACCTGCAGGAACAGCTTCAGAAACACAAGACACCTGCAGAAACTCAAGTCCTCCGGTTTAATGTCGTTAGAAAATCACAATTTATGTTGCGTAACGAAATTCTCAAAAGCGTAAGAAGCGCTGCACAGAGCACCCCTGCAGCTCGCTGCCGCAGGTGTGCAGAGGTGAGCTGGTTTACCTCTGTGAACAGCCCGGCGCTCGCAGCAGAGCTTGAGTGAATGAGACGGATCCACAGTTTGGCTCCAGGTCGATGTTTGATTCTGATTCTGCCGGTCGCTGCTCTCGGGGCCGCACCATTCGCACGTACAGCCGTGTACGGTCCGGGGTCCAGTTGGGAAGGAAACAATACTGAAAGAAAAACAGGAAGTGGAGTCTGTTTCCCATCGTTTACACCCACAGCCCCCCCCCACCAAGTCCTCCTCCACTCCTACACCTCTCCGTGTGTTCTCTCTCTCTCTCTCTCTCTCTCTCTCTCTCTCTCTCTCTCTCTCTGTCGCCTTGTATTGTTCTGGCTGCCGAGGTCAAAGCTCTTGACATATTAATGCAGCTTTTCAAACAAGCCACCTCGGTCCCCAGAGCCTGTTTCAAGAACACAATGAAATACATATTTCTCCTCTTTTCTTTTTTTTTTTTTTGTTTGGTTTTTTTTTTTTTTTGTTGTTGACTGCAGCTCGACGGTTTGTGGCAGCTGTGCTGAACCTCTCGCAGGGGATCCTGGCTGTTCTTTTTTTTTTCCTCCTCCTTCTTCTTTCTCTCCTTTCCCAGACATGACCTTGGCCCTGATGCTAACTCCACCACCAACCCCAACCTCTACCCCTCCTTCATCCCTCCCAACAGCCCAGACTAACCCCCGGGGGG
>NW_019525446.1:192175-194675 GCF_002814215.2 Seriola lalandi dorsalis | reverse complement strand
GCTGTCTCCAAAAGCGGAAAGACCAACGTTAACTCTTGTCACATGAGGTTAGCATGCTAACCAGCTAGCCCCAGCCTGTCTTGTCCCTTTCCGATAGCGACTCACTGTAGCCTCCAATCTGCCCTGAAGACGTAGCGCGGCTCAGCGTGCGTATTATAACCTCTTGTCTTGTAAATGCGACAATCACCACCACCCGCTCCCGACAAGAAACCTCGTTCAGCAGCAGAGAAAACTTACAAATAGCCTTTAACTAGTTTAGCTAGTAAATCTAACAGCTCCACCCAACTTCTTATAAAAATCATTTTAATGCAAAAAAAGTGCAAGTCACATATTGAGTTCCTTATGAAATTTTGCATCTTTTGTTTGCAACATAGACCCCTCCAAACATCCTAATAGGTTATAAGAGGGTTGATGAAAAAAATATATCTAGCCTTTATGATACGAGCTAATATTAGATGCCGAGCTTCAGACATCCTCATGTCGTCCTTCAAGATAATATCCAGTGGTCGCCCTCTGGCAAAAACACCGGCGTGCCCCAGACCAGACGCTATCGGCCTCATCGCTGTTGACTTGTGAACTGGCCTTCAGAAGAAAAGCCTTTATCTCTGGGGAGGGTCAGCCAATATCCCTTAGCTCCATGAACCTACACACACACACACACACACACACACACACACACACATTCATACATCCCCCTACTTCCAGACATGCCCACATTGTCTCATTTATACACAGTCATACACACACACACACACACACACACACACACACACACACACTGTCCCATCTGCAGCAGCAGGCAGCAGTAGAAACCTCATTTCCACTAAACCTAATAATGGCACAAGCAATATCACTGATGTAATCTGCCTCCAGACTGTGGCAACAGACTGATGCATGTGTGTTTGGGTGTGTGTGTGTGTGTGTGTGTGCGTGTGCGTGTGCTTATTGCATACCATATGTCTGAATGCCAGCTCCATAGCTTTTCAATGCTTGTGTGTGCACCATATCTGCCATGCATGACATACTGTATGTGTCATCTGCACCGTGCTGGTGAATGTTTATGTAGCATCTGCTTACATATAGAGCAGTGTGGCTGTTTAAGGACAGTGACACCTTCTGTTCCTTTATAGTGCTGCAGTTTTAAGAAAACAATATTTAGACAGTCGAACAAAAACTTAAATGAAGTCGTTATGTTTAATAATAATAATAAAAATGTTTAAAACGTTGTCTAATTTTAGCTACTGATTGCTCTCGGTGTGTGGTAACCCCACTACTCACTGCACTGACTCCAACCACACCGGCTGGCAGCTGAAGGCAACATGTAATAAATTATTAAAGTGTATACAGTATGCACCTGACCTCTGACCTCCCTAAGGAAGAAGGGGTGGTCCAGTATTAATTGTTGTTGTTATTAACATGTGCTTCCTTTATCCTATGCCCCCCCCCCCCCCCCCTCTTTCAGTGGCGGCAGGCGGACTCCATCAGGCACCTGGGCAAGGTGACGCTGGCGCAGGAGCAGGACTACACCGGCCTCATCGTGGGCTGCGTGTGTGTCAGCCTGCTGCTGCTGCTGCTGGGAACTTTGCTGATGTGGAGGAGGAACAAACACATCGATGGTAAGGGCAGACCTGTTGTCATGTTGTAGTTGGTTCAAAGGGTCAAAGGTCAAAGTTCAGTTCACACAGAGGCTTCTAAACTCAGCTTGAATGTTAGGCAGTGACCCACTGGTTCATTAAATGTTTTCAGCAGCTTAAGTCAGAAGCAAAACCAAAAATCCAAACATGAAAATATGTAAATTATTAAAAATCCATCAAAAAGAATAAAAATATTTGAAGCTTTAAAGATGCAAATTATTTAAAACAAGCAGTATAGGTAATACACCTGTGTAAAAAGTAAGAGCAATAAGAGATATTACAAAATGAAGATATGAAGTTAGTGACATACAAGTTCTATGTATATTTATATAAAGTAAAGTAAAAGCATGAAGTGTCGTGCTCTGATTTTATTACAAATCAACTGGAGTTTCAGGAACTGCATATTTAGAACAAGTTGAATTGTGTGTGTGTGTATGTATTTTCTGTATATCTGTGTATGTGTGTGTGTGTGTGTGTGTGTGTGTGTGTGTGTGTGTGTGTGTATTTGCGTACTTGCCACCTGAGTTCAGTGCGTCTTTTCTAACCTGTGTGCATGAGTATCTGCTGGGTTTTGTTTGTGCCTGGTGGGTTTACGAGACGTTTGTGAGCGGGGCGCACTGGTGGAAACGCTTCGCCTTTCTTAGTAATTCTCTCCTCCTCCCCCCTCCTCCCCCTCCCCTCTCTGTCTCTAGATCTGTCTGAGGTGTGGTATGATGGCCGGGGTCACATCCAGCATCTGGACAGGCTGGCTAACGCGAGGAGCGTCAGCCCCACTAATGAAATGGTCTCCCACGAGTCAGTCGACTATAGAACAACCCTGCTGGAGGGTACGTCAACCAGATAAGCCCCTCCCCTTCCCACCCACC
>NW_019525446.1:174203-192022 GCF_002814215.2 Seriola lalandi dorsalis | reverse complement strand
CCCCACCTGACATCTTCTTTTCCCCGTCCCACCTCCCATCTACCTGCTTCCCTCCCTGTGGGGCTGAACACTATGCTAGCAGTGCATGCCTTACATGTTGTGAACTAACAGAAGTTTTATTTGGTTTATTTTTTTGGATCAGTCCTCCAGTGTAGATCATCATAATCCCAGTGTCACCACTCCCCGCTCACTCTGGGGCTCTAACACTGTTGTAGCTGACAGTCGATTAATTCATCTCACATTAAACTCACGTTCCCTCGCAGAGTTGTAACTCAGCCATGAGAAAACATATTAGCACAACTTATTCTTCCCTTGACTGTAGAAGCTCCATCGCTCATAACGGCTCTTCTTCTCAACTAAGATGACCATCAGACGACTCTACTAGAAACTTTGATGTAATCTGAGTCACCTGTGGTTCTGGTTCTCTTAGCTTGGATCCTGAGGGCGTGGGGGGGGGGGGGGGGGGGGGGGGGGGGGGGGGATCCTTGTATTGTGATCCTGAGAATGATGGGCAATTTTCCTGCTGCTTAAATGTGACTTGAAAGACTTAAAATCTGAGACAGTTACTAATGAAGTGCTGCTTGTCCTCAGGGAGAGTTTGGGTGCACCATCATGAGCTGATAGTCCGTATCAGAGCTGTGTCTGCTGCTCTGGCCTTTTACAGAACATTTTTCTCTGCGTTATTTCTCCTTTCACTAACAGCATCAGGAGAGAAATCAGAAACGTTGTTTTTCCAGCTCTGCCGGCCTCCATCAGAGTGTCAGGTTGCTCTCCGCCTTTACAGCCATCCCTCTCTGATCATGTAACAGACCTTGACCTCTGGAGGC
Source organism: Seriola lalandi dorsalis (assembly GCF_002814215.2). Lineage (NCBI taxonomy): Eukaryota > Metazoa > Chordata > Actinopteri > Carangiformes > Carangidae > Seriola > Seriola lalandi. The sequence continues at coordinate 191,195 of NW_019525446.1, read as the reverse complement.
CTTGCTGATACAGTCACTGACCTTTGACCCCTCCCTTCCCTCCCTCCATCTCCTTTTGGCTCTGCAGATCAGGGCACCGACAGGCCCGAGACGTGCCGCGCAGCTCCTCCCATCTACGGAGGCAACGGCGAGCTGCTGTCTCCCAGACTGGGGGCGCTGGGTGGAGGAATGGGGATGGGTCTCGGGATGGAGGGCGAGCTGGTGTCACCTCTGCTGATGGCCCCGGTCCACATAGATCCGTCCTGTCTCCACCCGGACCTGCTGACTGAGGTGCAGCACGTGGTGATCGCCAGGGAGCAGCTGCTGCTTCACCTCAACCAAGTCATCGGCAGAGGTCAGTCCCACAAAGTCTCAGCAGCTCATTTTTTAAATATTACACATCGCTGCGTCTTTACTGGTAATATTATGTGAATCAGACATTACTGCAGTGTGTCAGCATTTTTATTGGGTTTTCTCTTGTTGGAGTCATTTTTTTTCATGGTGTTGTTGATGCTAGCGACCCACTTCTTTCTCTACTTATTCTAAATATAAAGGAAATGTAAAATGCATCATTTCCCATGCGCCCAAAGGATTGTTGCCAGGAAGGAGCTACTAGCTGCTAAAATGCAAAATAAAGTAGCAAAGCAGATATTTATTGAGCTAGAAATGATACATGTCGAGGCTTTTAAAGCAAACCATAAAAAAAAATAAATCCAAGTGCAAGTGCAGAAACGACACAGGAAGATGTTCATGATGCGTGACAGTGATGCAGTGACTATCAGCTGTGTGCCATTGAGAGCATCATAAAGCAGATTATAGCTTTAACCCACAGATACAAATGGATGTGCATAATCATGAATAACAGTTAAAAAGCTTCGACGTGAAAGATTGTCTGACCAGTCAGCGTTTGGCTGAAGCTACCTAATGTGTAATAACTCTGATATAGCACAGCACATAGCGCACATCCATAATAGTAACGTAAATAATAGGCATTGAAATCAAGAATTAAAAGCTGCTTTATATAAGTATGTTTTGAGCAGTCTTTTAAATTGCAGTCTACCACATACTGTTGTTACTTCGATGCTGCACATTAGTTCCATATACTGTGATAAAAACAGTAATGCATATGTTTTTTCTTCACGTACTTACACTGTGTAGATATTCATATTCTTGCAGCAGACTTTTTAATTGTTAAACCCACGATGGCTGTTGCTGTCGGCAACAGTTCTGCTGTTGTTACTCAATTCATGTATGAAACATCCAGTTCAATCTGCATCTCAAATGTTCTTCTTTTTTTTTTTTTACCTTAGTTGCTAAATAGCGAAATAATACAACATCTGATTTCCTCCAAACGTTCCTGGTGGGATCGTAACTGATGTGGAAGCGATACTATCGTCCAACGAGCTTAGATTTAATTCAGGATTTATGTAAAGCTATACAAAAGCTAAAGTCGCCCACAAAGAGCTTAATTGCCTGCTTTATCAAACCGCAAGCTTGACATGCAGACACTAAAAATCGCCTCATATTGTGGCGTTTAAGTAGGTGGCTCAGACCCACAGATCGAATTCAACATCAAGAGAGAGAGAGAGAGAGAGAGAGAGACCCCACAAACCCCTCCGTGTCACAGAAAGCAGCCGTCTGCCCCCTCAGCTGAATTATCCCCCCGAAGAAAAAGGAGCCTGGATTTTTTTAAAGTGGCGTAGGATGATTTGTTCACAGCTAGTATTCCCAGGGTCCATTGTTGGGAGACGTAATCCAACACCCTCAGCCATCTGCGAGGACGTGATAGGAGAACGCCGCGCTCATTTTATTCCTGCACCACCACCACCACCACCACCCCCCCAGTCTGGGGCCGAGGCCTCATGTCTTAAAGAAGAGATATAATTCAATAAAATGCACAATAACTCAATGGGGTTTGGCATTAGGCTATTAGCTTGTGTGGGGTATTAATGAATGAAGCTTCATACTGGGTTACTTGGGGGAGGTTTTAGTGTGAGGGTGATGGTAACTTGGTGTGAAAACTGGGGCACCAGCGTGCACGCACTACATGAAATCATCTCTACTGCATCTGCTCCAAACTTTAATTTTTTATATGTAAACAATGGACAGAAATATTTTTATGTGATTTGTGGAGCCGCTGTGATCGTGGAGCCAACTGGCAGGACGCATGCTCTTAATCACAGCGGCAGAGGCTTCGATAAGCCAAGATATAAATGAAGTATGCTGACTGCACAGAATCCAAAAATGGCCCCAACAGCGTTTTCCCTGCAAGCAAACTGGGTGTTTTAGACAGTTGCCATACAGTTCGTTTCCATGTATGGGCAAGATTTAAAAAACTAAAAAAAAAAACAAGCAGCAACAAGACGCGGAGCAGAAGATATGATCAGAGGCAGATTCAGGGGTCACGGGGCCAAGGAACTGGAATCTGGTTGTCAGTGTGCGCTTGCGATGCCAAAATAAATGTGCATGGTCTAGTGTTTGTCATGGTGGAATCAGATGGTGCAGTTTGGACCTCAGCGGTCCTAGTCAGCTGTTATTATAGTACCAGCATCTAATGAGAGTTGCAGTTAAATCACTGGTTTATAGGACACACAGGTAGGTCTGCGGCAGCGTTTCCACTCAACACAACAGAGACGGGGCGGCACGGTAGCTCACCTGGTGGATTGCACCATGTGCTAAGTAGAGGTGCAGTGTCTCTCTCTACCGTCGCTACAGCAGAAATACCAAAAATAAATGACCTTTAACACTACGGAGGCAGTAATGCTGCCTGCTGCTCCATCGTGGTCGTACTTTGCAAAGAATGCATATGACCACGTTTGGAGGATGACAACTGATTGAAGGGAGGCGAGAGCCAGACCCTCCCTCTCAGGTGAAACCGACCACTGACAGTTAGATTTAAAGGCGTTGCCCCCGACAACGCAAGTTCAAACAAACACAAGAAATCTGAAGTATCGATGATTCTTGCCAGCTGACCCGGCTGCTGCTGTTCACCTGCTTTGGACCTCATCGTCAGTGGGACTGAAGTTTACAGTCTCTCTGAGAGGCTTGTTTTGTGTGTTTGTGTGTGTGTGTGTGTGTGTGTGTGTGTGTGGGGGGGGGTGTTGTTTAAAAGGTCTTTACAGGTTTGAACAGGAGCTTTTGAACTCCGTGATTGTGACTAATACTAATGCTGCATCGTGTTGTAACCTGCAGGTCACTTCGGTTGTGTTTTCCACGGAACTCTGCTGGAGCCGGACGGGCAGAAGCAGCACTGTGCCGTCAAGTCCCTGAACCGTGAGTACACATCACTGTGACTGTATAGAGGACAAGCTCAGCCATCACCTGTGGGTTTTGTTTTTCTCACAAATTTTCATCACAATACTTTTTCCGATACCAATTTTATTCCATTCCAAATCTGTTTTAACAAAAAGAAAATCACAATACACGCCAACCAGCATCATTGGTCCAAGCACGCTGCATGCTTATTGGCTCACTGACGCTGATGAGATTTACCTCTTAGAAATCAAAGCAACTCGGTCGGTCCATGAAAGCATCGAAGTTGGATACCCAGCCCTGTGTGTGTGTGTGTGTGTGTGTGTGTGTGTGTGTGTGTGTGTGTGTGTGTGTGCGCGTGCAGCAGCTTTGCATTACGACCCCAAATGTAGTATATTTAGTGTTGTTGCTTTTACAGTGAGCGAATGGGAAGGGAGGAAATGGGAGGAAATGGGAAATTGCTGTAGTTATTTCTGATTCCAAAGTAAATTTGAAATCACAAATTGTTATTTTGGCTCTGGAGCACCAGAAACATTTGATATCGCAGCCTAATGTTGCTGTTGCTGTAGCATGGGAAAGCGTTTTTAGTTCATGCCTGGTCATAAACTGAGGTTTAACAATGTGTACACGTCCTCCTGAGAAGGCAATCTCACTTAAATCAACTTTTTATTTTTATTTTCTCTTATAAGAACGGACTTCATACAGTTTAGAATCGAACGCTGCCTGTTATTCACATCCTCCCGAGAACACACACTCAACACACTCTCCCCTTGTCCAAACATATTCACGTCCAGCCGCAATTATTGCATCGTACATCTGCTTATATTTCATACTTATTGCATGATATCACGACGCTGCAATAGCATTAAGGATCTCATCTCGTCAGAGCCCCGAATCCCTTTTCAGCTTGAGATGATGGTGATGAATGAGCGTCTGATGGTGAGGACGGCATTAGGATCCCGTCTAATCGTGTAACCTGTCAGTCGGGTCAGGGAGATTGATGCTGGAACGATACGGAGGAAAGACCCCCGCGCGGTCGCGAGGAGCCACCGACCCCGGTGGGAGGGGAGGAGCTCTGTCTGCTGGGGTTTAGTCCTCTGGGATTTGAACCTTTTATTAGGTTTCCTTGGCCATCGTCTCATTGTTTTTGTTCTTCTTTTGTTATATTTTAGACCCTTGAGCCGAGGCTTTTATGCTAATTTAACTTTTACTATGAGAAGCAGTTGAAAGGAAAATGACCAAAGGCACATGATGGATGATGACTGTATGATAACCCACCCCCACCCCCCCACCCCCCACCACATGACCTCACTCTCTTTCCTAACTTTCAAATCAAGGCTCTGAAAACCGAATGTCATCTCTTTCTGTGTTTGGGGGTCTGTCCTCAGTTGAAGGCCAATGAGCTGGTTTCTCCAGACCTTAAGCGTTTCCATCTCTAACCAGATTACATCAGAGTCGGTGGGGGCTAAAGTGCAGGGGCATCAGAGGCAGGGATGCAATTGGCAAATGGGAATTTGGCGTGGGTCAGGTCTGTGTGAGGATATTCAGGGAGTTTTTTTAGCTCACTCTTATTCCCCCAAAGGTACTGCAAATAACAAATGACCTTCTCAGTGACTTGCTCCTTATTTTCAACAATAGTCTCAGCAATCATCGTCCCTGCCCTTTACTTACTCTTCATATCATATCAGATCATATTTTAACTTAATAAGAATACATTTTAGAGTCTACTTAAGGATTTTAGAAAAGATATCATGATGCCAAGGAGTCAAAAACATGTCTCCAATTACAGAGGAGCCAAAACTTAAGTTGGATTTTTGACTGTTTTGTTCCAAGGCATCACAGATCTTGAGGAGGTGTCCCAGTTCCTGAAGGAGGGGATAATCATGAAGGACTTCAGCCACGCCAACGTGCTCTCTCTGCTGGGTATCTGCCTGCCGCCCGAGGGGTCGCCGCTGGTGGTTCTGCCCTACATGAAGCACGGCGACCTGCGCAACTTCATCCGCGATGAGGCACACGTAAGGACAAGATAGATGCACGTTGTGGATCTCTGATTGAGTATCTTCAGTACATGCACACGTTATGGTGAAATTTCATCACTAGCATCACAAGTTGAAATGGACCGCGTCAGCTGATAGTTGTGTTTTCTCCAGAACCCGACAGTGAAAGACCTGATGGGCTTCGGGCTGCAGGTGGCCAGAGGGATGGAGTATCTGGCCAGCAAGAAGTTTGTCCATCGAGACCTCGCCGCCAGAAACTGCATGTGAGTCCACGTTTATTCATTCAATATCAATATATATGTCGTTATAAATGGATCGACCTACAGTATTATCAGACTGGAGCAGATCAGAGCACAGAGGGAAAACACAGCGTAGAATACAATACAACAGAAAGTAACTGTTCTTTGCCCTCACAGGTTGGATGAGAGCTACACAGTAAAGGTGGCAGACTTTGGCTTGGCCAGAGACGTTTACGATAAAGAATATTACAGCGTCCACAACAAGAGCGGAGTCAAGCTGCCGGTCAAATGGATGGCTCTGGAGAGTCTGCAGACACACAAGTTCACCACCAAGTCAGACGTGGTGAGGACTCTTCTGAGTTTGTCTCACTTCTGTTGTCATTACAACAAGATGACAGTGAGATAATGAGTGATTTTTATTGTTTTTTTTCCATAGTGGTCGTTTGGCGTGTTGCTATGGGAACTGATGACCCGCGGAGCCCCGCCATACTCTGATGTGAACTCCTTCGACATCACCGTGTTTCTCCTGCAGGGGAGGAGGCTGCTGCAGCCCGAGTTCTGCCCTGACGCCCTGTGAGTGCACACACACACACACACACACACACACACACACACACACACACGCTGTATTTACAGAACTTTTCACCTGTCATTCACCTCCTCGAGCAAAGCGCCACGGCTCAGTTAGTGTGAGTGATATACTGTGGAACTGCACTTAAATGCATCATGAAGAGAGCGACCGAGTCTGAAATCAGGAGAGAGCAGCAGGGAGAAACAGTGAAGGTGAAAGAGCTGTATAAGCAGTGGAAGTCGTAAATAAAAAACACTTAAGTTCGGGGCCATCCATCATCGTCGGCCGAGAGTCTGAAACTCACTCGCAGCTCGTCGGTCTCCTCAGTCGAGCATTACATCTCATCACAGCTGCAGGTTCAAACTAAAGTTTCTTGCTTAACTTAATCACAAAACACAAAGCATTTTTCAGATGGCAATGAAACACCAGTAAAGTATTTATTTTGTATTTGTCTCTTTTTGTTGCTGAGCACTTGTTGCTATGGTAGTTAAGTGCTGCTGCTCCTAAAGATCGAACATCAGTCAGAACAGTGTTGGCAGTGCTGAGATGACCTTTTGTTTTTCGTGAATTTTCTTTCAACAAAGCGTGAGTTTTTTTTTAGTTTTGTTTGGATCTGTTCACATCAGAGTTTGCCAGGAAAAACCTGAAGGCTTGCTGTGAGTCCGTGACTCCACCTATAGGTCTGAGAACAGCAGTTTTGAAGCTCAGAGTGAGCTGCTCCACTGTTGCCATCTTGGCGGTGCCTGACTCTGTCTAATGCCAGGCTGATCAAAAAATGGGCAAAGAGGTGGAGCATAAATGTGACAAGCAAATGCTCATGTTGACATCGAAAGGCTGGGCATCCGGGCCTCTTGCTCAAAGTCTTACCCAAGCTAAATTGTTCTGGCTACTTAGCTAGTCAACGAGCTAAGCTAACAAGCCGGGTATGGTGAAGGCAGACACCGATACCTGCTAATTAGTGCTAACATGAATAAAATGATACTAGAATTTCACTCACCAGGGGCACAGACTTCCTTGTGTTCTGTTCTGAAACACCCTCAAATATACATAACTTAAAGCCTTAATAAAATATAAACTGATGAGCCATATAAAAATTCACCCCCCATACCGTTGTCATGAAGGTGGACATTAACTATAGAGACAGAAACCGTTTTTGTACCAGGCTGTAAACATGTTTATTTCTGCTGTAAAGTTGGACATTTTAACATGGGAGTCTATGGGGATTGACTCGCTGTTGGAGCCAGACTCTAGTGGTCATTAGAGGAACTGCAGTTTTTGGCACTTGTGTGTTGGCTTCATTTTTCAGCCCCAGAGGTTGCTGCTTGTTTGTACTTGGGACTATTTCAGGTGAATTCACTGGTTGTTCTGAACTGAACTTCAGACTCTAGAAACTTTAGAAAAACAATGTCACATCAAAATCACAGCAAAGTTTTTCAGTATCAGTAAAATGCACACATCAAGTCATTTAATTTACAGTGTCTGAATTGTCTTTATCTATTTAACTCTGACCCACTGGTCCTGTAAAATAAAGGCCAAGTGTGATCTCACTCAGTACAGATAACATCATGAGGTACGCTGCATTTGTGTAGTGTGTGAGTGTATGTGTGTGTGTGGAAATAAGAGGGGAGTGTTCAGGTGAGGGTGGGAGGGAGGCTGAGGCCTGAAGTTCCCAAGCTGTAAATTAAACAGAGACATCAGGAGGTGATACACGTCTGCAAACATTCCCGCAATTCTTCACTCCTGATCGTTCACAGGGCGCTGTGGTGATAGCAGTCGCTGGCAGAAAGTTTGGAAGTGTGATAATGGGGCTGTTTTTCTTAATTCTTAACAATGATGGAGTCGCTCTGCCAAGTTAGAGACAAAAAAGGGCAATATCAGATACGGCTCCTAAAAGTTTAGTTGCACAATGATAAAACATGAGGCCCCTCTGACAGCTAATGTGCAAGCAAAACTTATCTGTCAGTGCTGTTAAAACAATTATCAGACCTTTTCGTGTCATATACACAAAACCTGTGAGGGAGGAATGACTTATAGTAGATTTCGAGGCTACCTAGTGATGAAATTAACCATAAAAAGCTGCTGTAGCGCTTTGGAATGAAATGAGAAAAAAAAGGAAACAACATAAAGTTCAAATGGTGGCTAATAGATGATATATTGTTTTAAGAAAAAACTCTAAAAGGGGAGAGGAGAAGCAGAACCTTAGGGTGCTACAGGAGTCTAAAACAAAAAATAGAAGACATGTTATAAAATACAAAAATGTCAAGAAAATGGTGAGAAATGTCAACACAAGTTCCCAGACTCCCAAGGTAACGCCAAAGATTTGAGAAGCAGGAAAAACTGAGTGTTTTGCATTTTTTTTGTAAGAAAAGCTATTTGTAAATTTTGCTATTGCTACATAGCTAACGTTAGCATTAGCAGCTGTTTACAGTCTAGAGGAAAAGCTGCAACTTCATCGTCTAACTTCATTGCTCAACCCACAAGCTGTTTCCAGCAGTGGAAAGAAACGTCAATGTTAGCTAACACTTCTTATCTTCCACTGAAGTTAGCACACTAACCAGCTAGCCCTGGCCCTCGTCACTCTCTGACTTTGTCTTGTAAACGCAACGATGGCCGAAGCTCTATCACTACCACCTGCTCCCGGCAAGAAACCACGTTCGTGCGGCAGGGAAAACTTACAAATAGCCCCTTGGTTACACCACAAAACTCCATGGTAGCACTTACTTAGCCTGTTGCTTAGCTCTCTGAACACGCTTCTAGTTGTTTCTTTGAGGATTGTATTTATGATGCACTCCCAGTTTATTGGTGACATCTAGCTGTTGTGCCTGTGTCGAGATTGAAAACACATGTGCCATCTGAATTTAATGTAATGTAAAGTATTTGGAGCAATTACTATTATTTTGGAATTGAAACCACAATAGTTGTAGCTGAGCACTGAAGCCCCTGTTTCCTCCTCTGATGTTTCTCCTGCCTGACTCCTCTCCTCTCTCCTCTCCTCCAGCTACACCGTGATGATCGAGTGCTGGCATCCGAAGCCGGAACGCCGGCCCTCTTTCTCCGAGCTGGTGTCGCGCATCTCCGCCATTTTCTCCAGCTTCAGCGGGGAGCACTACGTCCTGCTCAACACCACCTACGTCAACATCGACAAGATGAGCCCTTACCCATCGCTCCTCGCCTCCACTTCTTCCTCCACCAACAATACTGCTTCCTCCTCGTCTTCCACATCCGACCCCTTGACCTCCACGTCCCTGCCATCCCAGTCCCCCTTCTTTTGCCACGTGGAGCGAGACTGCTGCACCTGAGAGAGGAAAACGGACAGAAGAAGAATGGGTTGGTGGATAAAAGACTCAGAAATGGAGAAAAAGAGTGAGGAAGAAAGCAGTGAGGTGATGAAGAACTACTGTATGTACTTGCCAAACACTGGACACTGTATGCTGAGGAAAAACACAGACAGTTTTGGAGTTTTGACTGTTCACTCAATGTACATAGATCCTCGACCTTTGACCTTCTCAAGCATCGCCGAACGACAGGAGCCTCTGTGATCTATAGGGGCTGACATTATCGACTTTGCCGACCGTTCTGACCTTTCATTGACCCCGAGGAGGGGGAGGTCAGCCTTCCTGCGTCTTCTACAAGACAATTACAAGGCACAGGAACGCCTCCTCGAAGATTTCCAGCGGACAAAGCCACTGTCACAGAAGCACATTTGTCAAACACCCAAAAAAATACAAACAAACCCCATTGACTGCTGTAGCCACACATGGAGAGGATCGATATCACGATCCTGCTCTCGTCTGGGTGGTACGTGCATCGATACGCGGATGTGGCTCAGACCTTTTCGCTGTCACTAATGTGAATGTTCGACAAATGGCCATGTATTGTGTCGTTTTCACACCTCCACACACTATAAACTAGACTATATGCCACCCTCATATGCCTGACAGACAATGGGGCTGCTGTGATAGATTTTGCTGCCTGAGGTGAGTAAACCAAGGCGTGCTGGAGATAACTGGGGAACGGCAGTAGATGAGGGTGTAAGGTGGGATGTGTTAAAAAAAAAATAAAATAAAAAAAATGCTGCCTGTGTGCAGTTCACTGGATGCTTTATTTGTATAATTATCTTTGGGCAATTAGCTTTTAATGTGCTTGGTAAAGAAAAAAGAAAAAAACGTTATAAACGTATGTTCATTTTCCTTTTTATTATTGTTTTTTAAACCTGAAACATCCCGTCATTATAAAACACTACGACTCTGACAGCATGAACACGCTCGAAAGCTTCGGGGTTTTTCTTGGAAAGAAGAAGGAGAACAAATGAGAATCATGTTGTTTTTTTGTCGTTGGTTGATGGATTGTCTAAGTCTCTTACTGTTTCTCAAATCTGTGTCTGTTTTTGTATGACTCACCTTTTTATTGACAGAGAATATGCTCTACCTGACAAAATGATTACACCTACACAAAGGACATGAGGGCTCGCAGCCAGGAGGTTTTTTTAACTCATGTTTGGTTCATTTAACCAGAGACATAAAAGCTCTTTTATCCTCAGTTAAATAACTTGTGGGCAAAATTTAGACAGAGAGCTTCAAGTAAACCTTTCACCTCGAAGGTTCCCTGTGTTCATACAGCTTCAAACCCAGGAGTGTGTTATCATGCGACCATCTGTGACAGCTGTATATCACTGTATCTTTATGACGACTGCACGTTCAGTCATCATGAAGAAATGCTCTATTGTTAAATGACCATATCAGGGTGTCTTCCAAATTATGTACAATTTACTCTTTTGTTCACCATTTTAAAAAGCATGTTAGATTGTTCTTTTCCAACCTTTTCAGGCAGCCATTGTCTTCCATTCATTTTTAGAAGAATGTAAAAATCACTTAGCAGATTGTTGAAACTTTCTTGAGGCGTGTAATCCATCACATATATCTGTTAATGTTGTTTGCATTGTGTTTAAAGCAGTTAAAGGAGCTATTTGTAAGTTTCACTATTGCTACAATGCTAACGTTAGCATTAACAGCTGTTTACTTACCAGTCTAGAAGAAAAGTTGCGAGTTCAGCATCAAACTTCATTCCTTTACTAGCCATGAGCTGTCTCCAGCTGTGGAAAGCAACAGCAACATTAACACTTGTCTCTTATCATGTCTTTTCACCTACTGAAGTTAGCACGCTAACCAGCTAGCTTGTCACTTGCCAATAGCAACTCACAGTAGCCTCCAATCTGCCCTGAAGACGTAGTGCTGCTGAGATGGCGTATTATAACCTCTTGTCTTGTAAATGCAACAATGGTTGAAGCTTTTTGTCAAGCGACAATCATCACAACCTGCTCCCAGCAAAAAACCAGAAGAGAAAACTTATAAAAAGCCCCTTTAAAGTGTGTACTGTAACATTGGGTTGTGCCAATTGATGATCGTATGGATTATTGACTCCTGAAGGGACAGTCAGCAGTTGGTAATGTTTCTGCTAATATTAAGATATATTTTGGAGGAGGGACTGAATTACAACAGTCTGCTGTAGTGATCCACCAATATTTTACTAAATATGTGTTTAGTAACTTGTTATCATTTACATGCTAACTACACAATAGAAAAAAGTGTCAAGAATCTGCTTAAAGATTTTTAACATTGTAAAGAAATGATTGGAAATTAATGGCTGCCTGGAACAATAGAATAAAAGGCATCAAATTGTGTAAAACACAGCAGCCTGATTTAAAGAAGTCTGTTAGCTGTGACATAAAGTAAACATTATGTGTTGTAAATGGGCTAGAAATGCAAAATACTGCGTTCAATGCCCCTAATGTCTTTGCTTTGTGTAGCAGATTGTGTTTTTTTTTTTTTTATCTGAATGGCTGCTGATGTGACTGGGCCATTGACGGACAGGTATGAATGTTTGCTATGACAAGAAAATTGCTGTACTATATTTTTGTATCGATAATGAGCCTCTTGTTTAAATGAAATCTGGTCCAATGTATGGGAAGACTGGTGGCGAGTTGAACAGGCGCCACGGAGAAATGAACAAAGCCACTTAATCAATCTGTTGTTTTCCAGACGAATCACTGCCATGTTGTAAATAAATAGAGGAGGGACTGTGGGGATCTGTGTGGGTCTGTCTGCAGCACGCAAAGCTGCACATCTGACTGATGAACATGTGGGCTGTGTGCTCATTTCGCTTCTGATCATTACTGCTAGAAAACAGTGAAGAGTTGAAGAAACTTGAGCAGCCTCACACCAGACACAACACTCAAAAGACTGCTGTCACTTTGATCATGTGATTCTCCACGACGTCGTCTGTGCTTAACACTGTCTGTTCTGTGTGTGTGTGCATGTGTGCGTCTGTGTGTGTGTGTGTGTGTGTGTGTGTGTGTGTGTGTATGATTTTGCTGTCTGTTAAAAACAAATCCTGAAGGTACATGTTCCTATGTAATGTCTAATGAACTTTGTCAGTGTAATAAAGCTATACTATCAGAGTAAACTCCTGTGTCCGCACATCCTTTGTCAACAGGACAAACAGCTGTAACAGCTGCGCCGATGTGTTTTATTGAACAGACTTGTCTCTGAGGCAAACGTAAAGCAAGACCGTATACAGCTGTAATTACACCTTCCTGCATCATACTTTCCATATGGTGAGCGCTGTGCAATAAAGTGCAGTTGACACTTTGCGTCACCTTCACACTGAACATGAAGTTCAGAAACCCTTGTGTGTAGGTTTTAAGAGAAAGATAGTCCATCATTTGGCCTCGCACTCAGTCAACACACATCAGACTTGCACAACATTCTTGGTACACACTCACTTGCCTTTTGTGTCTGCCTTTGTTCACCCTTTTTTTGTTCCCATTGGTTGTTGGTGACCTCTGACCCTTAACCTCTAGGCCGCCCCCTCCCCTTGTCTCGACCCCTGTAAGTCCTGTGGTCTAGACTTTCTCCTTCCCTCTGTCTGACTAAGTCGTGACCATGGCTCTCAGGACCGCCACCCTTTCACAGTTGCTTGGCAACTCAGAAGTTTTGAGAAACAAGAGTAACATTAAGCTTTTACACTATATTTTAATACCTTTTTTACTCTTGAAAGACCAAAGTCTGCATGGAGGTCAAGCTCTCAGAGTGGTTTATGGTGCTACATAATGAATCTTTAAGGAAAAATGCATTTTTTACATTGTGTGCCATTAAGCCACATGGTTGCTTTAGGCAAGAAAGTAAAATGCCTGAAAGCACAAATCTAAATTCTATCATATCAGCATTAATTTGACATTGCAGGATATTGGTGTTTAAAAGTGAATTCTATGCATTTAGAGTTTAGCTTCTATGCATTAAGTTTTTTTTTTTGGACTTTACTTAACGTTCTGGGAAAAAACATACAAGTAAGAAGACATCATTAGATGTTTAGACAAATCACAGCATGTAAGAAAGAAGAGAAGAAAAGCAGGAATCACAGCAAGTGTTTAATCATCTTGGTTGAACTTAGAGATTACGAGAAACTCCACTGAATAAAATCAAAACATTGTCTTGTAATGCCTGCAGCAACATAAAAGGTGTGGCCCCAAGTGTCTCCTTAGAGAAGGTACAAGGTAAATCAACAAGTAAGCAGTATAATCCCTTATGCTTGTATCCCTTTCTGTGTTTATTTAAACCAATGATAAGCATATAAGCTTTATTAAGGTCCTAATATCAGCATCTCCGATTAGATACAGTCATTAGGAGCTATTAAATCATGCAGCAGTTTTACTAAATGCAATAAGACCAAAAATGTATTTTATATCTGTTCTAAAATCACACATTTCTGTAAAGGGATTAACAACTTGTATGACAAGAAGCAGACAACCATGTAAAGTTACTTCATTTCATTTTTTAATTTCTTCCCAATCAGAGCCCAATGTGCTGATTGGTCATCTTGCCAACTACCATGGCAACAATACGTTCCGCATGTGTGTAAACAAACGGTTGTGGCGTCTTCGGCTGGTTCTGCCTTATCTTTTTGAGCAAGAGTCCGATCCTGAACCAGAATATGACAGACCCGGTCCACCTCCACGAGCTGGACTGGAGCAGAAAACAAGCGTACCCACTGTCAGGCAGCCGGAAGGAGGAAGAAATATGAGAAACCCCTTTTGATTTTTTTTTATCCGTGGACACTTCCGGACTGAAGGAATCACCTCCTGCTGGTTTACGATGCCGGTAAATATGAATTAAATAAACTTAGCATAGTTACTGAAAAATGAACTCAGCGGTTAAACTGTGGATAATTTATCTGAGCTAACAAAGTACATCGTGTCAATACGTGACAAACGTTTAAGCATGAATATCAATATATATTTGCTGCTGCTTCTTATTAACATGATAGGGTCGCGGTAACGCGGTTAACAGACGGACCGGCTGTGAGCCTGAGACCCCTGTTCGGCCACATTTAGTGTGTATTAAAGTTAAAGTTAAAACAGTTGTGAAAATGAAACGTCTAACTGTGCGCGGTTAGAGAAGCAGTCCTCCTTGAAGTGCGGGCTCACACTATAATGTTGGGAGTTAGTAGATTTCTGCAGGCATTCAAAAACACAGCTTTTTCGACAGGGCTACAAAACTAAAGAAAAGTCTTTATTATAAGTAGTTATGTTCTGTGCCTTTTGTGGGGGCGTGCCAAGTTTGCAGGTGGGCAGCACCAAGGGATGTATTGACGTCAATAGGACCAGGAAGTAATGTCTGGACCCCTAATGAGGCTTTTCAAACAAAGGAGAAAATTGGGTTTTTACCCTAATAGAGTTTCTCCCTTCGGTGTAAACTTTCATTCTTGTGTGGTCTGTAGACAATTTACATGCACAAAAACCTATATAACACACTGTAAGTAAGGGGAAACTCAGAAGAGCATGATAGGTCCCCTGTAATTAAGAGCTTTTAAATGACTTCAAAATATCACAATTTGTCTTCCTTAAACCTGCAGGATCAAACACACACACACACACACACACACACACAGGAGAGAAGACAGCTGTGGTGGAATTTTCCAGCCCATCAGGACAACATGGACTTGATGTAGGTATCTTAAACGCAGCGCTGCACCGTCTTTGTCCTGAGGCTTAAACTATCCCAGTAAAATCCACGTTAAGCCCCGGCTAACACAACCATGAGGCATGTCTGTCTTTGCATCCCACTCCAAGCATCCATCTCTCTCCTGCCACACCAGGCTTGTCTTGTCTTTCATCCCTCCTCACTCTCAGTCCTTCACTCAGCCGCCTCCAGTGCTACTGGTCTCCTCAGATCATGAGGTTAAGACTGTGTGTTTTGACACAGTGAAGCCTCATTTATGCATGTAACAGCGCTGAAACATGCTCTTATATCAATTAACACTGTCACAAATTTAAACTTAAATCATTCAAATTGTGTTTCTTCTTAAAAAAAATGTTCTCATGTTACAATATGACAAATTAAAGAAACAATATTTTCTCATTTAAAAATGACTAATAACTCATTAACACTGCACCTCTCCACTCCCTGTCCCTAATCCCCTCTAAAGTCAACACAGGCAGGTTTAATAACCCCAGCTCTTGTTCTCTACCTGTGTCAGTTTGGGTATTTGTGTCTGTGTGTGTTTGCCCGTCTCCTGCTCTTCTCAGTGATACATGCTGAAAACATGGACCCACACGCGTGTTCAAAGAGTGGACAGGTGTGAGTGTTGATGGTATCACAGTAAAACAGTAAAAGTGGATGCAGGTTTTTGGATGGGAGTCATCAGGTGAGTCAGCAGGATCAGTGTGCGTGTCAGAGGGACTGCTTCAACTCAAAGCACATACCTCACGTAGACTCCCTGTACACATGTAAGCACACACAGTGTGGGGTACAGTACATGTGCATGTTTAAGTTATAAAAATTAGCTTCTGAATATTAAGCAGGTGTGAAAGGAGGCTGTTGAACATTTCCTCACTAGAGAATTCAGTCACTTGCAGTGGATTTCAGTGGGGAACATGTTTTCACAGAGGGAAAAATAGAAATAGAATAGAAATGTTTGAATAAAAATCAGTGTGAGACCTTGGCAGAAACTGTTTTCGCTAAACAAAAATAATAAAACAATGATACACCTCTATTTCACTACTTTGATCTGATAGCTGTAGAAAGTAGTTAACGTGCATGCTCAGATTTGTTGTGAAGGGAAGTTGTAAAAGTTGTGAGAAACAATAAACGTAAGAAAGGAAGGTGCAAAATACAGGGGCAGAGCATTTGTAAACATTTGGGGCTTAGCCAAAATTTAAGGGGCCATGTTTTCCGTCAGGCCTGACGAGCTTTGCAACCTATAGATGGCCATATTTCCCCAGTAGCTATAAGAGTTCCATTGATTGATTGATTGATTGATTGATTGAGGGGAAATGACAACAAGTTGAAGTTATATTATAGACTTTATAAAAGACTCAGGACTTTTGGGAAAACATCTGCAGCTGGAACCCTTGCTCCCCCCGTGGCAAAATCAATCCCCCAAAGTCCAAATCCTTTAATCTTTAACTGTGGGTCAACTTCTAAAAACACTGGACTCTACATTTCCAACATTCCACGCATCCATTTTCTGTTTAAATGATTAGCCTCCAAGCCCAAATGATAACTAATTAACTAAATAGATATGCAGCAG
Source organism: Seriola lalandi dorsalis (assembly GCF_002814215.2). Classification (NCBI taxonomy): domain Eukaryota; kingdom Metazoa; phylum Chordata; class Actinopteri; order Carangiformes; family Carangidae; genus Seriola; species Seriola lalandi. Next base: position 174,570 of record NW_019525446.1, on the reverse strand, counting down.
AGGATTTGATTATGTTTCAGGAGTAGTTTGAAGTTTCCTTTTAGATATCTTTTCTCATTAAAGACAGAATCTGACATGAATTTAGGTCGATACCAGTCACTTCTTTCTATGGCAGAGGGAAGAGAAAATTTATGACACACCTTTCAAGCTTACAGAGGACACACACACACACACACACACACACACACACACACACACACACACACACACACAATCTTATCATTTTATAAAGAAACCAATGCCAGTCAGTACCATTCTGACCTGCTGAGTCAACTCACACTCATTGTTGAACTGCTAATGAGTTTTGGCCTGAGTGAAACCAGGAGGTAGATGGCACCGAGTGGAGTGGCTGCCCCCCCCCCCCCTC
>NW_019525446.1:147116-174168 GCF_002814215.2 Seriola lalandi dorsalis | reverse complement strand
GCACACACACACACACACACACACACACACACACACACACTGCCATACCACAAATACCTTTGCTGCCTTCATTAAGGATTCTCAACACACATTACACTTCACGTTGTTTACTTACTGCTGCTAAATCTTTACCAGGATGAAACATTAACACAAGAGCAGAGGGGCTTGTTCTTGTTATGGGTTGTTGGCGCCCCCTATTGAATCTGCATTGCTCCTGCACTTACGGAAAGACTTCATCAAGAGTATGGACTCTGGACACAAAGTGGAAACACCACATGAAAGAGAAACACTTTCACTTTGAAGTAATGGTACAAATCCAGCTGCAACAGTGAGTCATAGAGCAGCTGCCAACCAGCAGCACTTATCAGTTATAAAAGATTACAATTAGCATTTGATTTGATATGTGAGTTCATAAAACAGCAGGTGACATTACAGAGTTTGAAAGAGGCAAAATCCAGTGTTTAGAAGTGAGGAGGGAAAAAAACAAAACAAAATTCAAGGCATATTACTTTGTTGTGGTGAAATGAAGCACAGGACAGTGTATTGAATTTGCTTTGTTATTTCTTCCGAAGCTCCACGTGGCACGCCCCCATGTTGTGTTTTAGGCCACAGTCAGAACATGAACTGTTGGTGCAGCAAACTGAGGAAAATCCTTGTGCGATCAAAAGCTGCGTGTGGCTTTTGTGACGCACCTGTTCCCCAGCACTTTTACACATATGTGCAGAAACGCATGTTAAAGGTGCATCTGTGCAATAATATTAACTATACCAAGGGGAACAGTCTCGAAACCACTGACAAAGTTCACTGACAAAGAACATGACCGCTGACAGAATCATTTCTAAATGCCACCAAAGCCTCAGTAACGGTGATAGCATTGAATCAGCAGCCACAACACCTTCACAAAACCTGTGCATTGTGAGCTTTGTGACAGCGGCTGCTATTTGGAAACCGCTTCCATCCACGCACCACACACAGAGACACAGCACCTGGTGTAAAGTGACTGGAGCCTTGAGCAATGGAGGACAGAGTTACAAGTTTATGTCTAATGTCTGTGGGCGACTGTTAAAACACGGTGGGAGATCCGTGATGATGTGGACAGCCAGAACATGAGATGGATTAGACTCCATGTGATTAGACTGTTCCAGGCAGGTAATACCCCCCCTTCATGCACACGGCTTAAACAACTTCAGATTCATCGCATGGACACTTAGACTTAAATCTAATTCAGTGATGTCCCTAAATGGCAGATCTGAACAGGGATGGACATTTATGGAAAAACCCTGGAGCAAAGAGAGTGGACTTCTACGTCCTTCATCCCCACGAAAACTACAATTTTCTTCTTGAGGATTTGTGTGTCACATTTCATTAATGGTATGATAATATTTGAAGAAAAATAAATACCTTTCTGAATTCTTATACCATAATTTGAGTGTAGAAGAAGAACAAAAACGACAGGTGGAATTTTATTTAAAGAATTCTGTGTAAAAATATACGTTTATGTCAATATTTCAAGACCGAGCTGATTTACATGCTACAACCAAAGAGCAGAGCCCACAACATAACATGATTTCTGTGTTTTCTTTCGCAATGAATCAGCACTGTGTGTGTTTCCACTTGATGAACGTCTCACTTCGGTCCGCATTTCTTCTTTTCCTCATAGACGCTGTTCATCAAGACCCGTCGTGAGCGACTCAAACGTGGGCTACTTCTCCCCATTTTTCACCTTCAGCTGCAGCATGTGTGTGTGTGCGAGTGAGGCCTCAATCCATAATTCAACATGTGGTCCAGGTACTTTACGGTGAGCACATCTTATAAATTCAGACCTACAGGCTTGTTGGCTGAGGATCTTCATTCCAGCATCCAATCGGCCGAGGTCAGCGTGCCTTACTGTACGACCCTGGAGATGAGTTGAGAGAAAGTTTTTCTTCTCTGTGTCTGCTGTGACCGCAGCTCTCCTGGCTCTCCTGGTTCTCCTGGCTCTCCTGGCTCTCCTGGCTCTCCTGGCTCTCCTGGCTCTCCTGGCTGGCTCTCCTGGCTCTCCTGGCTCTCCTGTACTGCGGAATTAAATTCTTTCTCGTAATTCGCTTTTTATTGCTTGTCAAGAAACGGCAACGTCGTGCAGAACAACGATGAGATAAAAAAATAACAATGAAACTAAGAAAACATGGGAAAAACATCACATGCACATGGGGGGGTATCATAATGCTATCACTCACATGCCACCATAACAGTAGTATAATTATCACGCCTATATCTATATATCTCTTATAGCTGTAGTATAGTATAGCTGAGCACATAGCTGCTACTCACGCATCTTATGTTAATAGTATTTAAAGGCAGACATCACAGTACATTAGGTTCATTCCTATCTAAATAAGTATGACCATCCCTCCCATATACTGATCCCACCTTATTGGGAAAGCAACATCATCAGTACAGTACAATACAGGCTGTTTCTCACATATTGTATTCATATAGGGGCCCCATATTTTCCCAAAATGTTTAATTTAAAAAATAATTGTTCATAGTTTGGGATATATTTTGGTCGTTCCTCCCCACCACTCCTTAAAAGGGATGATATTTTTTGTTTTCCAGTGTCTGAGCACAATCCTACAACCTGTGGTAAAGGCCAGTCTGCACCCCTTCTGGTATTATGCCTAATAATACCAGAGTGCAGGGCTCTGCAGCATCTCTGTACCAAGTACTTTGCTGAGGAATGTTAATATCTTTTCCCATAAGTTCCCAGTCATTTGGCATTTATACAACAGTCGATGAGTGTGCCTCTGCTCCTTCAGCATGTATCTGAATCCCGTAGTTTTAGTCTCACCATCCTACAGGCAGCAACGTCTTTAAAGGTTTTTGCAGTGTTATGTGCTGAAAAAGGTTGTTGATTAAAAGATGACTTTTTTTGGTTTTAATTCGAAGAGAAAGCCAACTCATAAAGTGTTTGCCATAGAAGGAATTTAGCATCAAACAGCCATTCCATCGTGGCTTGCAAGTTTCTGAAATATTAATCCAGAAATGTAAACTTGAATCCTCAGACGTCTGGTTTGAAGCTTCCTCGCCAGAATAACTCCCCCATCACTCATACAAAAATGTAATCGCTGTGAAAGGGCCGATAATCAGGACTGGGAGTGCTGGTGTACCAAGGAATTCCAGGGGAGTGTGATCACAGCCAGGCTGGCGTTGAAAGCTCGTATCTGTGGCTTAGTGGGACACCAAAGTCCCAGAAGACCATGAGGAGAGTTAGCCGGTGGGAGGGAGCGAGGAGAATTTTTGTAAACCAGCAGGCCTCAAAATTTTCAGCCAGAAGGAAGCTGTTTTGTATCCACACGACAGGTGACAACAGCATCCTCAAAAGCAAGCCAATAACATGAAAAAGGAACCAAAGGAAAAATACACATTTTTAAAAGTTACCTCAAGTAAAGAATAAACTGTCAATGCTAACGTGGATATTTAGCATTTTAGCATACTGTTTAAAAATGCTGATATCTGCTATTTCAAACTGCAGCTCAGCCTTATGGGAATGTCAGTAGTTTTGCAGGAAAGGTTAGGGGAAGTTATTGTGATTCATCCAGAAGGAAACTGCAAAATGTATTTGAATGCCTGAACCAAAATTCATAGCAAGTCATCCAACAGTTATTAACAACTTTTTTTATTTAAAGCCAGAAATGTAACCCTTATGGTGCTAGAGGAATAGTCAGGGGATTACCAAGGTCAGAAGGAGTCATGGATGTCTGTACAAGATTTTGTGCCAATCCAGCAAGTGGATGCTGAGAAATATTTAATTCATGAGTCATTAGGATTCATTCTCTGGGCACCGCAAATATCTGTACCAAATATGAAAGCAATCACTCCAAAAATAAAAAATGTCAATGTCATGGCGGCACTAGAGGAAAAGCCAGAGGATCAACAAAGTGAATAGGATTCATCCTCTAGGGACCATGAATACCTGCACAAAACCATGTGACAATTCATCCAGTAGTTGCTGAGATATTTGGACCAAAGTGGTGAATCAACTGACTAACCTATAGAGCCACACCTCTAGTGTGGCTGCAAAAACAGCTCATCTATATCACCTCGCAGTTGCCAAGAACCACATCCTGACTTCACCCAAAGGTTTCTACCTGCATGTTTAGACCCCTGCTTTAGATCAACAATTCAAACCCTCATCCATCTGCACTGGTGCTTCCCGCATTTCAACACAGCAGCTATTGAACTGGCACAAAGCAGACTACAACAGATCCTGTCAGGAGGTGTGGAAATACAGTCTCAATCGTCCCCATGGCGCTGCCTCCTCATACTTTGATGCGCTGCCAAGAAGATATTTCTCACACTGATACTCAGATGGCAGGGGAACAGAGAGGGACACAATCACTCAAAAATGATACATACAAAAGTTGTACTACTTTTATATCTTAACGCCTCATCGGTCTGCATCTTTTGATACCTCAACATTTTAGAGCCTTTTGAGTCTTGTGGGTGATTATTGTCTAAGTGGGAACAGTGTAATGAGTATCCGAGGTGACTAACCAGTGGCTGAGGGTGAGTCACAGACCGACCCCCCTTTTCACATGCTGCAGTTCTCAATGCTCCCATTTTGTCCCTAGAGGTGATGAGTAGCTCCAGTGTCGACACAATGGCGGCACTGCAGGCCATTCAAGTTCTAGGCAGATTACAGGGCTTTTCAAATCCTCTGGTTTGATGCCTCATCATCCCAAATCTGAAACTGCACAATTGCTCAGCCACTTGTGCTGATGCTGGGGCCTCACTAAGGAGGGAGATAAAACCTCAATGATACTTTTGGGCTTCATCAATCATAATTTAAGTATTCAAGAACAACAAAACTTTTTTTAAAGTCAACTAAGATTGTCTTTTGAATGGATTTAGTTTAAAATGAAATGAAAATAGCAAAAGGGCGACACAGCCTGATGCAACAAGAGTAAAATTGTGTGCGTGTAGAACTGTAATGATAGATACAGTAATGATATATTATAGGACTCTATTGTTAGTTCAAAGCGGAGTCATGGATGAAAGAGAAGGTGAAGGACAGACAAAGTCGGGCTTGTTGTAAGACATAGATTACTATCATCGTTCCTCTCACTGCTGTAATAGTGGTATATAATACAGTGGCGACATGAGCACTGAAGTGACCCCACCAAAACAAACACAGAGCTACAGTGTTGGCATCGCATGAACACCGAGCCTTTTCAAAGGATGGATAAATTACAGTCTTGGAGGGAAAGGGAAAGGGCAAGGCAGCGGGGAAGAACTTAGCTGTCATGTGGCAGTTCAGTTTGAAGCGCTCATTATGCAGCTCACTGGAGGCTTAACAGGTACCTCATGAATCTACCTGTTAATAACAAGGTTGCCAGAAAAACACAGATACCTGAAAAAAAAAAGTTGTTGTAATTTAGCTGTTGCTATGCATGTAGTAATATTACAGCACAGATGGATTATAAGGCAGCTTTTGCCAAAAGGTTAGCGTTAGTTGCAGCTTGAATTAAAACTTATAATCAAGCTCAAACTCAAGCTAACTATGTGACAAGCTAATATCCCAGTTAGCTAATCAGCTACCAGCCAGTTAGCTAACCAGCTAACTGGGCAGTAGGCAAATTTAACACAACCTGAGGTAGAAAGTAACTAATTACATTACTATAACAATAAATATTTACAATTACATACCTGTACTTTACCTGAATATTAGAACTTTATGCTACAATTTAACGTCTCTAGCTTATTTCAAAGGCCAGTGTCCATGATACTTTGATACATGTTTTGACAGATAGCGTTAGCCATTTACAGATTAATATTTTACATACAAACCTATTATCAATTTATAAAATGCAATGCGAAGATCAAACTAAACTAACCTAAATATTTAAAATAGTCAAACTTAGTTCAGCCTTTGGCTACAGCATTAAAATGCTGCTCACAATCATGTGGTTTGCTAGCTAACAGGTTGACATAAACAGATTCATCAAATTTACATATGAATGTCCCATTTCTGTTACAATTGATGAATATATTTATATTAATGAATACAAGCGAAATCCATCTGTCCTATTGTATATGTGTCTGCAGATATGTGTGTATTTCACTTAAATTGCAGGGATTCAATTTCCGTCTGGTCCCCACAAGTTTATTTTGTGGGCACAACCTTCTTTTTTTGGGGGGGGGTCAAGTTTAGGTTGGGTTTCTTATAGCCCAAGGGCTGAGTTTAGGCTGGTAATGATGGGTAAGGTTAGCCTAATACAAGGCTTAATACAAAGACTTCAAAAGGGGCAAACACAAGTGATAGGTTTGTGTGTTTCTGCACATGTGGAAGTGTCATATTGCATGAATCAGGAAGATGTGATGAGCAAGACCTCTGTGACTAAAGGAATGCAATCAACCAGACTTCCTTCCACCAACGTCTCTGCTTCTTCTCAGTGCTCAAGCAGAATTCTTTGAACCTACTAAACCTAACAATCATTCCACCATCTGTGATAATATTTAACCAACCTCTCTGTTTCTCTCTGCCCCTCCCCCTCTGTCTCCGTGTGGCAGTGCGGTTTTTGTATTAAGTATTAGGTTACATTATATTTTTTGATGGTAGTGTGAAAAGGAATAAGATAGACAGTGAAACTGATCTCATTCCCCTTAACATCACATTCTTATAGCGCCATTAACTTTAGGAAAAACAGTGTTTGCTCGCCATCTAGTGGTGAGGGGGAAGGCGTACACAATGTGCCAGTATCTCTGTGTAATCACAGGGCTTTCCCCAGATTTTTTGTGATGATGAGGAAGACACGCTCATAATATGAACCATTACATTCTGAGCAAGGTACAGGTGTAAATGTGAGGGACTACATCAATATAAAAAGAAATACTGCTGTGAAAGAGCGAAATAAAAAAATCTTAATATAAACTCAGAAGTACTCACTCCGCATTATTAAGAATTAAATAGTTTATTTGTTGATCATCAGGAGCAATTTTTGCATTACAGCAGCACAAGAAAAATACCAGAATAATAGATAGGAAAGAATACATAAATTAAGTTAGAAAGCTATATACAGTACATTACCCTAGACCTGTGCGTGCAAAACCGATAATACAGCTATTAATTTTGCAATATCCTTTTTTCTAATTAATTATTGAGGAATTATGCAAATGCCTGAGCTTCATGCTGCCCAGAACTACCACTTGTAATGCATGTTTGGAGTGTCATTGTCTTTTAAATTACTTGTTGTGTTTTGAATAAATGGCAAAAATTCCAATTTTAAAATGCCAATTTTCTATGATACTAAACTCAACATATGTATGTCAATATGTACGAATATGCCGACTTGTGCTTCAGGGAATAATGAGGGCATTTTCACAATTTTCTGACATTTTTATACACTGAAAAATCTATTGATTATTAAATTAAATAATTGAAATCATAATCAAACCTTTTGATAATGAAAATAATTGTAGGTTGCGCCCTGACCGTACTCCTGTGATGGAATAATACTAGCTACTTAACACAGAAAACATTAAACTAAATTAAATATATAAATGGGCTGAATACAAACTAAACCAGTAAGTATTAAAACTAGATTTTGACACAAGGTCTTTCTACAAACAGATGGATGGAAGGCAGTTGATATATTGCTTCTTTTTGTTTTCTTTTAACGAATTGGTGAATAACCAAATCATGTAGACAGAAATGATGTGGAGCAAGCCTGGGGTTGCCCAGGGTTGCTCCATATCATTTCTGGTAGTCCATCCTCCAGCCACTATAGACACAGACAGTGACTGAGAATCAGTCAAAACTAACTGAACCAAGCTGGGAAGCCACCCATTCGATGACGTCACGAGGCTCTGACAAGCTGGTGGTGCCGGAAGAAAAGATGGCGGATCATGAGGAGCAGCTATCCGACGAGGAAAAGGTAAGACGCCGATTTAATCACAGGTTTTATCCACCCAGCGGAGCACGTAAGCGCCCAAATTTTGGGTTGCATTCGTGTCCGTCTCCCGGTGTATCCTGGCGTCGTCTGGCGTTTTTATTGAATTTGTAGAAAACCCCAGGCCTCGGCACAACCGCTGCTGCTTCTGCTCTTATTATTTTTAGCTCAACTTCCGCTCATTTGCGAATCTCAAACGGAGGCTCCTTGTACGGTCCTGACTCAAAATAGGAGCCATGTACATATTATAAATTCATCTAAGCTCACCACCTACGCCCTTCTCGTTCTGTGGACATGTCATTTCGCCCCTGTGTCCCTGGTCGCTTGTGTTATGGAAGTTTTCATACACCAAAGATCGGTAGCTAGTTAGTTTAGCATAGCCGCAGCCCGCTATCAGATAGCCAGACTTGCTAACACGCCCTTTTCGCTCTTTGACACCGCTTTTCTGTCGTTACACATAAAAAATATTCTGAAGTGGTGATTTTACTGGTTATTTATTCCTTTCAAATAAGCCGTATGACCGCAACCATACGCGTTGCACAAGCTAGCTTGCTAACTAACTACTGCAGCTGTAGTAAGTAACGTTTCACTGTCAGTACAAATATGTGGGAACTTGTATGAGCTTCACTTGATCAACGACATGAAGGAAATGACCCAAAATGTAACATCACGCATATCAGTTATACTTTAGCAAAAGTATTCATACGTGCTTTTTACATTTTAAAGTCTATATGTGCAGCTGTAAAGGTCCAACACAAATATTTATTCTTTTAATAGCGGTGTAACAGAAAACTGTGGTAGTCAGTTTCACACTGGAGGCAAGTTTCACACCCCATCACACCCCTGCTAGTATCTGGCGGTACAAGCACTGTTCGCTTTCCTTTTACATTTCCTTAAGAGAGAACAAACACACACACAGCCAATACCTTATCTGATCTGTTTGCAGGAATCATACTTGCACTTTATTTTAATTTAGTTGGCAGACTTAGATTCAATGCACATTTTAGCCTGTGTTAAGCTTTATTTGCCTTTTGGTCAGGCAAACTGGAAACAGACCTTTTATCAGTGTGATAACTGCTGCTCCAGCCCTCAAGCCGAAACTATTTATTAATTAATTGACAATGTGATAGTTATAGAATCCCAATAAATTACTGGTTACAGCTGTAAAGATGTAAGTTATTGTAAATTTAATACTTGTCAGTGTTCATCAGAATTTGCCAGCAAAGTTGAGACATCTTTATGAACTCCAATAAGTTGTGATTGTATTTAACATTTTTGAAAATATTTTGTAAATTAAATGACCTAACTTTTAAGTACAAAAATAGCCAGTAAATGAATGTGTTGGCAAAACAACTCATGGTCACCGCCTCACCATACGTCTTAATGGGGGTATAAGCATGGAGGTATGTGCATACATGTATCTAATACCCTGTGTTGTTGCTTGTTAATATCACAGTAAACTATTACAAGCATTCTTTACTCTGTGGGTTATGTAATACACCATTCAGAGTTAGAACAACGCCTGGTTTTATTTTGTTCACTTCCAGCCTGAGTCAGAAGGTTTTTTTAGAGTTTAGGCAGCTCATTGACCCGCGGGTGTGACTGCATCACGCTCATCAACACACAGGCATCAGCTGTTAGTTCAACATTTTATTAGAGGCCTCGGGTGAGTGTGTGTGTGACTGCAGACACCTTGTGATTTTGTAAAGTAACACGTAAGTCTCACCATCAATAAAGTTTTCAGGTGCGTCCGATGTGAAGCTGTGGTAAAACGGTTAACAACTTTAGATGTTGGTGCTGTGAAGAGGATGGGAGCTCTTTACATCTCTTAACCACATTGGTTTCCACAATTGTTGAACCACTTTCACCGTTTGACCAGACAGTTTAATTTTGTAGAGCTGAAAGAATGCTTGTTGGCGACCTGCCAGGCAGACTGCAAATATTACGCAGTATTTAGCTGGTGGGAACTGTTAATTTCCTTCTGAGTATGATTGGTGTGAGACCAAAGTGGTTACATTATGCATCCATCCACTGTATGTTGTGCAGTTAATAGCAAAGCATTTCCGTGAAAATACTGCAGTTGAATTCTGTACTCTGAACGCCGTCTCTCCGGTGTATTTGCTCACAGCAATCAGCCATCTGCTCTGGCCCCTAAGCTTGTTTTATGCAGCTCAGAGAAAAACTGCAAAGGAAGGAAACAACTGTTGTCTCTGCCTAACATAATGACAGTGAGTTTAAATAACTTTTTCACTGGCCAGTCATGATTTGTAGAATTAAAGTAAAACTCCAAATGATGTTTGATGACCTGCCAGAGACGGTTAGATTGGACAAACCAAGCCACAGTCAGAATCTCCCGTCACAGCTAATGGTACTTTCCCACACTGAGCGACGAATCTGCGAATGTTCTTTTGGTGGAATTCTAACCGGCTATGATCCGACATTACTGTGATGACTGTTTAATCTACTTTGGAAGAAATAGCACTTTTGATACGTAGCTTTAGAAAAGTTAACTGAGGCAATTTTGTTTTGTTTTTTTTATAGTGAGACATCTGCATGCATCTGTGTCAAATACAATAAATAGATTTGAGTTTGCCTCTGTAAAAATGCTTCCTGAATGTGTCCCAGGGGACTGGGGAATTTCTGTCCTGTTGCTGTTGTGGCTGTCCATGTCACTGCGATTCTTAAAAAAGAAAAAAAAAAAAAGACCTAAAAGCTTCCTGGATGGGAATTAGTGAAAAGTCTCTTCCACTTGTTAAATGATTAAACAGCAAAATGAGTCTCCTCTCAGCCACAGATACGAAGTGCTGCTTGCAGTCTTTTTAAATCATTTGGGCACTGGCCTGCCAGCTTCCTGATTACAGCACAGAAACCACACGAGTATAACAGGAAACTCTTATTACTCAGTGCATTTGCTGTCTCTTCTTTTGTCTGTACGTAAGAACATTGGAAGGTGCCAGAATCAGAAACAAAGCACTTTTACTTCTTAACTTGTCAACTTGATTGTTTGTTATTTTAGGAAAAGACCTGAAACAATGACGTGGTAGCCTTTTTAATGGTGTATTATGGCTTTAAAAAAAACATCTGTAAAGGAGCTGGGTGTCTGCTGTGGTTCCTGTTTCAGAGAGAGGCAGAACTTTCTGTTCAGTTTAGTGAGGATGCATTATGTCATGAAAAGGCTTATATTCAAGAGAGGAAGTTTTATTGCTTTGATGCTGACATGCTGTTAACATCAATTCCTATTGAACCTGATTTGATCATTCGTAAATTGGTCAGCTGTAATTTCACCATAGTAGCATCAGCGTTTTTGACTTTTACAGTTTAGTTGAACCTCTAGGTTGTTCAGCAAAAACAGCTTCATACAGTCAGAAGGTGGTGGTTTAAAGTTTTTTTTTTTTTTTTTACAAATATATTAATACCAAGATCATTAACTGTGCATAATGATTTTAGCTCTAAACTAGCAGGTAGTAAATCACTTGTCACGGGAAGTTAGCGCACATAATAGTCAGATAGTTAAACCAACATACAGAGGTCAGCATAGATAAATGAGCAAGCTAAACAAATGTTACAGTTCCTCTTTATCCCAGTCAGATTCCATAATAAGACATAAGACACAGCACTCCCTTTAAGTTTGGTGAGAATGTACTCGACACTGACTGAGATGTGTGTATGGATGCAGTCTTTGTTGGAGCTACAAGGTGTAAATTATGAGAGAGTAGTATATAGCTATAGACCACAAACGCACCCTTTAACTGGTTCGTCGTCATCATACCTTTCTCACTTGTGGTTAATTACATGTGGCATGTATACAGGTAAAAACAGCAATGCCGCGATACATGTTGACGGTGCAGTAGCTAAAGAGACAGAAAAGAAAAGACTTTGAAGCAAGCAGCACAGAAAGTGTGTGAAGTTGGGAGCAGTGGCTTGATTCCCACTGGGGGCACCAATGTAATGAATGCATGTAGAGTAATTATGAGTGGAAACATTCACTGAATCCCATGTATAGAATTAAGCCCATCTAAATATTTAGGCTATGCATGTGACATGATCTGTATAAATATCGGGATGGTAGAAAAATTAAATCCAGAACTACAGAATTGCAATACAGAGTGCTTTATATCATACAATATATTACAGAAATAGAGATAAAATACATTCTTCTTGTTCCTCATACACACCAGACCGGCTGAATAACTCAGTTATTACACTGGAGACCAGAGAATCCCATTTGATCAAGTTTTTCTTTCTTAAAATTTCCAGTTTGAAAGGAGGAGTTTTATTTCTGTCTCGGTAAGAAGGGACATAAAGAAACCACAGATAAAGTATAATCCTCTTTAACACTGTGCACTAAATTAAATAATGGTGTGGTTAAACCATCCCTCATTTTACTGGCGAGCCACTGGAAACTCCCAGCAGCCCTGAGCTCGGCTCAGCTTGTGAATAGCTGTCTTTAGACCATAGTTGGATGCTGAAACTTAGTGGCATCTCCCTTTAACTGAAGAATGCGAAAGACAGAGGAGTGCTGTCTATACGTGCCTGCAGCAGTGTCAGAGATCTGGAGATGAGGAAACAACTATGCATGAGTTTTTGTCTCAACCCCTGGGTAGAGTACAGTGTCTTCAGGGCCCAAACTGGTGCCTTGTTCAAGGGGTAGAACAAGCTGGAGCCTCCTTAGTTGATCTTCAGGCAGAGAACTCCCCCTTTTCTCCTGAGGACAGTTTTGAGAGCGGTTACTTCTGTTGAAACTTTCTAGATTAGTAAGCAACTTTAGAAACTTTGCTTTAAGCCAGATAACAAACCAGTTGACCCAGGAGTTTCCTATAAAATGATAGATGTTAATTTGTAAAGACCAGTGGCTTTTCTCACTGTGGTGTCTGCATACTGGAGGCTGTAATGCAAGCCAGTGATATTCCATATATTGCATAGCTGGCTGCTTAAGGTAAAGTGACACTGCTTTTACCAGCACAGTGTAAGGATAAGTCATCGGGGTGGGCTGAAGGTGACAAATGAGCACATTGAAAGTTGACATGGCAGCATTATTCAGGTTCAGTATTTATGCAGCAGAGCGAGGGCAAGGTCACGAGTTTGATCCCTCTCAAAGTAAATATAGTAGCATGTGTGTTTTGCCTTTTTGTAAAGGCATCTCTGGTGCTCATACCTTGCAATGGGTGCCCGTCAATATATATATTTTTTTTTACCATTTTTGGACTTTGGCGACAGCAATGCACGCCGTTACACACATCCATGTTTACTTTTGATTTGATTTTTTCTGACATTGTAGCTCACGAATGGAAGCGCAGGCGGCAAAATCTCATGTGCTGTTGAAGCCATGAGTCGGGGGAGTTTTGTCACTGGCAGAGCTGCATTATCTCCAAACTTTCACAAACGTCTGACAAGTATGAGGGCAAAGAGACGCCCTCACTCTGTCCTCACCTGCTCAATAAAGAACGTTTGATACTACGGGTCAGGTTAGAGACCTCCTTCAGGTAGGAATAGGGTGAATATCTTTATATACAAAAAACAGGGCTCACAGTGACCGATCATCATAAACTTTCCATTAGTGCCAATAGCCTACACCTTGTGGCTCAGAGTGAACTACTCCTGCAATTTTTCTCACCATTTGACCTTAACTGGATATAGATCTGTATACTACATCTTGTATTAAAATCACATTTATTAGTCCCATAGAAATTTGAATATAGAAATCAAAATATAAAAATGTCGCACATCTGACAGGAAAATAAAGTTGACGAATTACCATGCAACTTTTAAGCAAGTGTGAAGTTAAGTTATGAATACATGACTGAGATGAACTGAAACTGATGGCTGCCTGAGCAGAAAGAATGAAGAACTGAATATAATTGTTTCAATAAAGCGACAGGTTTCTGTTTCTGAGAGTGTGTATCTCCAACTTCACAGACCCTTATTTCTTCATTTTAATCCTGAGTCGACGCACCGCCACCTCCTGATTTTCATTAGCGGAGGAACATTTCTAGTGTGCCCATGGCTGCCTGTCATCCCGCTGTGGACTTAATATTCATGAATTATTGCACCCACATCCCAGCCCATCCCCCCCCCCCCAATATTCACCCACATCTGCCTGGTTTCCCTCTAAACTTGGCCCTATCTGTGGTGTAGCATTTCAAGGCGCCAGGGCCGCCTTCTCCCTCTCTATCTAGGATATTGAAATGGAGGCATGCCAGAGAAGAGGATCAAAGTCAGGGAGATGATGCAGCTTAAAATGCCCGCCGGACAAAATATTGCCTCAGTTTATTCCTGCTGGGGTTTTTTTTTTGTTTTGTTTTTTTATTCTCCCATCATGGATCTGGATTGGCATGATAAGGCGATTTTGATGCCAGGATTTGGATAAGTGTGGTTTCAGTGTCAGTGGGTGTCGTTTGTGATCAAGAAAAGGGTGCTCCCTGAGAGGGTGTTGGGATAGTGTAGTGGGAGTGTCTGTATCAAGCAAAGGAGGGGTTGTTGGGTAATATGAGGATGAATATACAGTGAGCAAGTTGAAAGAAAAGAGACCAGCTGGTGTCTAGGCCACGAGAGCACAAAGACATGAGAAGCCCACACTACAGGGGGTGCCTATGTCCCACGGGCTTTGTGTGTGTGTTGCTCCAGTGTTATTATTCCAGCTCCATGGTTGGACTCCAGACTCCATTCCCTGAGAATCTGTAGAAAGATAAAGGAATTGACTGTGGGAGATGATAAAAAAAAAAGCCCTTATTTCAAGTAAAAGAAAGACTTTGTCCAATATCGCGATAACTGTGACTAAGACATGTTCAGATAACACACACAGCAGCTGTCAGCCATAATTACCTGCTATCACTTTGCTCCTGTTCTCGTTCTTGACATTTGAGAAGGTGGAATGAAATTACTATTACTATTTAAATTATTATCAAAATTATTGCTGTTTAATTTTCTGATGATGGGCTTATCGATCAACTAAAACTTTCCGTGCTAGTCTAATAGCAGATATCGGATCAGTGCTCGTTTCTAGTGGATTGATCCAAGGCCATGGGTCAGTGTTTGTAATCCAAAGATAGGTAAGACAGGTTAAAAGGTAATCAGCAGTAACCCAGTGAGACCAAGTAGCAGAGTTTGTCTGACAGGTTTCATTCACCAAAGACTGTGAGTTAGTTAAAATAGTTCCCTGTAGAGACTCTTTTGCTCAATCTCGGCCCTTCGTCTTGCACGTGGCAGTCAGTACTCAAGGCTAAAACTAGGTCTCAGAGCGCTGAAGTGTCCCAGTAGCCTGTGTCCCAGCGTAACACACTGCCACTCGAAGGAACATTTAACCTTGGAGCTCAACATTCAAACTGCTGCTCTACAGTAATTACCCCTGCACAGGAGGTTATAATTTGTCTGCTAGCTCAGACTTTTAACACATTTAAGTTAGGTTTGGTTTAAAGCTTAAAAACTGACCAAATTACAACATCTACCTCCATTTTATTTGACTTTGTGAAATCTCTGCTTGAATTCCTTCATGGTAAGAAGCTGGTAAAATAACGTATGAAGCAGACTACTTCCTCCTGACTTGTGCAGTAGGTTTGTGGTCTTGGCAGTTGATGTACCATCTTGCTATCTAACAACAGCACAATTAGATTGAGTTCCTTAATCCATATTATTATAGGCAATGAAAAAATGGTTATAACCTTGTTTCCAGAACAGTATTTGTATGAAGTGTCACTGTAAACTAGAGATATGCACAAGTATTCAACAAAACAATTAAATGTTGCTACCCTTGCTAGTCGGAACCAAAAATACTCTGCATCCCTAATGCGCCGGGTAACCGTTGCGTCTAAGATGTTACGCAGCTGCCCGCCACTAGCCTGGATGTTGTAAACCAGCAAGGTGGGAAGTGGGTCTGATGACATCTCATAAAGTCAGGTACAGTTTGGCTGTATTTAGATATGGAAAATAAAAATAAGGTTGAATGTAGGCTGTGTCAGAACAAAGTGGCACAGGCATGTGGATGTTAAGCTCCAAGGAAAGATGGCTGCTGGTGCTAGCACTGCTAATGTTAGCAAATCACTCGGCAAACCAATATGACATAGTTTACCTGCAGACGCTGTGATCCCTCTTAATTTCTGATTAAATTGAGGTGAATTTGGACTGTTTACTTGACTAGTCTAGATCTAAATTACCATTTAAGCTACTGAGAAATTCGTCCTGAGGACCATCCCTCCTGTAATCCTGTAAACACAGAGCGATGATGTTTAATATGGAAATAACCAAAAATTAGTACTTTCATTTCATGTTTCATTCCTGTGTTGTCTGAGCAGGATGAAGGCTCTCGTCGCACTGCATTAGTGGAACTGGTTTCATGTACTTAGGGGAAGAGGAAGTACTACCCTGTTTTAACTAGCTTTTAACAGTCAGTGCCTTACTCATAATCCGCTAATGGAGTATCTCTCTTCTCTCTTGTCAGTGATTCATTTGAACCCACATTGTGCTCCCTTGGCTTCATCTCCTCTGCTCTCCATGCACTTTAAAACGGTTAGCATGGCTCTGATGTGATTGTAAAACCAATCCCTGTTCATTCCTTTGCAGTCTTTTACTGGTCTCTCCCCCAGTTGTTCACAGAGGAATTATGTCTTCAGCAGTGTTAATTTGTTCAGTGTATTTCTGTTTATATCCTAAAAGCACCAACTGTCTATGGACATTGAATATTTTGTCTAGACTTTTATTCTTGTCAGGTTCTTCCATGACCCGCCTGTCTTAAGGCTGGTG
Organism: Seriola lalandi dorsalis; assembly: GCF_002814215.2. Taxonomy (NCBI): domain Eukaryota; kingdom Metazoa; phylum Chordata; class Actinopteri; order Carangiformes; family Carangidae; genus Seriola; species Seriola lalandi. Next base: position 157,504 of record NW_019525446.1, on the reverse strand, counting down.
AGTTGGAAACTAAATTTCCTGTAGGTGTGACTGTATTTGTCTTTCTCTGTGTGTCAGCCCTGTAATAGACTGGCAGCTTGTTAAAGGTGTACCTTGCCTCTTGCCAAAGGCATGCTGGGTAAGGCTTCAGCCCCCTCATGAACCTGAGGAGGATAAGAGGTTCAGAAAATGGATTTATGACAATCATTACACTATTACATTACACTGAACTGGCAAGACAAGACACAGAAAAGACATTGAAAAGCATAGTGTAATGTTGTTATTGCTGATTATGAGACTGTGGGTCTGCTGAACTTAGGCTCTATTAATAGACTTTATTGAAACCAGATCTGGGCATAGAGAGAGGTCAGTTTGGTGTCAGATGTTTCAGTTTGGTGAGGTCAGTTTATTTTGTCGTTACACCTGCATGTTTATAAATGGATTTAAAGATCAAACTATCAATCGATTAATTTGTGAAAAATATTTGGTGTGGATAGGATACCAAAATAGAGGAACTTTGTTTTATCTTTTATTTATCTGTGGTGTAAATGTGGCCCAAGATATGCACACATAGACAGGTAATTTACTTTGGTTCAGATCAAGAGAAAACTAGATTCAACCACACCAGATTACTGTTTTTTAAATTTGTTTTCTGGAATAAAAATGACAAAGACTTACTGCACCGGAGGGCTTTGACAAATATCTGATCATTAAGGTCAGATGAACTACAGGCAGACAGCCTGTTCCAAGAAGCATCTGAATGAAACCCAGAACTTCAGTCCCTGACACAGATGTGAGATTTAACTGATCGGGATGACTTGGGTTCACTACAGTGTAAACCTTGGGACTTCTTGGGACAGGCCCCTGGAGTATCTGGGCGATGCTGTCTGCATATGGAAAGTGTGTTTACACTGCCGGGCCGTCCCGGATAATGAGGGAGACCCAATGCAAATGACTCTTCCCACAGGGTTTTCAAGTCACAAACACACGTTCAGCTTAATGGGGTCATGATGATGATCTCATGACAAAAGATTAGATTAATGCAGATAAACTTTGATCTCAACATTACACACACACACATACAGGCGCAGACACACACATGTTCCTCCCCGAGTGCCTTCCTTTCTCTCAGCATCGCTCATTAGCGAGAATCAATCTGCAGCTCTGCGCGAGTGCCGGAGCACTTGTATACACACACTGCTAATAGGGGCCCAGGGGAAACACACAAACACACACACACCCTCACACACATACATATAAACACCTTTCACCAGCCTGTGAGATGTGTGGGGGGGGGCACTGAGCCACTGAGCCACTGTGCCCTGTGAGTGATAGAGGGAGGTAAAGAGATACAGAGGTAGGAAGAGAGAGAGAGAGAGTGTATTAGTCCTCAGCACATTTTTATGTCCATATATGGTTGTAAACCTTGCGGGGGAGGGAGGGGCTGTCGTCTCGCTGTCAGTTTGACATGTGACCTGGAAACAGGAAGTGTTGTGGTGCAGAAGAGAAGTGAGGAGGAGGAAAAATGACTGCTCAGATGTGTTGTAGACTGAGAGAGACACTGAAGCGCCTCACTCCACCCTCCAACCTCCACACCAGTGACACAGTAACATTACACCCCCTGTTGGCCACAATGCAGATATATATATATATATAGTCGGTGTTTACATTGTGAAATCTGGGCATTAAGTTAGTGCAGTTACAGTGAGAGCAGCACTGGGGTAGTTCACAACTTAAGCAGACTTACAAAGGACAGAGCAGTGGTGGAGGAAGTGTAGAGATCCTTTACTCAAGTAAAAGTATGAATACAATAGTGTAAAAATATTTCTGCAGGTTCTGCATTTAAGTAAAAGTATTACAGCAATTAAAGTATGAAATGTGAAAAGCACTCATTATTTCTTTCTATCTTTTCAATGTGTTTGAAAATGCTGAGTTGTCACCAACATGTAGACATATGTATGATGTTCTTAAAATACTGCTCTGTCAGTCTAGTCAGATTATTTTTACCTGTCTGTCAGAAATCAATTCTCACTTTCAGAAACGTGTGCGAGAACCTTGACAGATGTCACAATAACAGATCGCTGACCTTATTAATGAAAATCATAAACAAACTGGTTGTAGTTATCCCACCATAATGGAAGACGACACCTGTTATAAGAAAATTAAAACTTTCTGATGGGATGAAGATTCTTGCAGTGCTTGCACTTTGCAAAATGTAAATCTAGCAATCAGATGAATATAGTGCAGTAAAAAGTAAAATAGTTCCTCTAACATTTTGTAGACTAGATGTACAAAGTAATAGGAAGCGGAAATACACATGCACATAAAACTACTGGAGTACAGTACTTGAGTAAATGTACTTAGTTACTTTCCACCACTGTGGCTGAGAGTTTCATCTTGTGATAAAGTAGACAATTGTGACACATTTCACAGACCAGCAGTCTGACTTATACTTGAATACATGTAAATATTTTAAATATGATATTGAGCATGTGCTAAATCTTTAATGTTGTTGTTAAAACCTATTTAGACGCGTATGTGAGGGCTGGGTTGGAGGTGCATAGATGGAGGAGGGGTTCTTAATATTAATATGTCAATCTGAAAAATTGATCACAATAAAAATGAAATGTTGAGCTGTAGTCTCAGATTTTGGACGGTGTGTCTGTGTTTGCTGAGTGACCCCCCCAGCCTTAACCTGTACCTGTACTTTGTGTCTTTGTGTGCAGGTACGCATAGCAGCTAACTTCGTCATCCACGCCCCACCAGGAGAGTTCAACGAAGTTTTCAATGGTGAGTTCTTTTCCTCTACATAGAGTGTGTGTGTGTGTGTGTGTGTGTGTGTGTGTGTGTGTGTGTCATAAACTTATTAATAATTCCTGGAGGGTGAAGGGTGATGTAATTGCTTGCTTGGCTCTGTTTGAATTTAATGTATGATTTGATTTGAGGAGTGCACAACTTGATAATGTGAGACACAGATTCATCACAGCATATAAAAAGTATTTAGGACACTGTCTGAAATACAAAAACAGAACCTTTTGTCTGGAGCAAAATTTAATTTAATGGACCTTAGGTGACTTTCATTTCTTCCTACAGCATTGCTGGTTTATTTGCATGCGCTTGAATATAACATGTTATTAGATATTTTCAGTTTTGTCACTTAGAAAATTTCAATTTTCAAACTCCTGGATAAACAAAGATTCTGGATAAGGATACACTGAGTTTGGTTTGAATTTACTTTTGTGATTCCTCACTACTTATTGGCCTGTATAAACACCAAAAACAATATATTTGCGATTAGCTAATATTGGCTGAAATACTGCTGAGGTTGAATAATGCAGAGGGTTTTGGTCATTTGTTATATGAATATTGAGATTCTTCTACAGGATTATTTTAGAGAGTCACAATCCTCCTTGCCATTACCTCCACTTAAGGAACAGCTTGACACGAAGACAAATCTTCTTTAATCTGTTGTTTTGTTGTAGAGTTTACATAGATAATTCATGTTAACAGAATACACAACAGCCTTACACTAGTGCAGCACAGTTAATCACACCTAAATGGAGTGAAACCATCAATGTTATTACTTACGTCTGTGATTGTTCTGCAATGAATCACCAAGGACTTATTATTTTTTAATACACAACAGTGACTTTTACTCCACTGGCTGTTTACAAACTATCCACTGTATCTAAGTGAGTCATTTTCAAATGAGTAAATACATCATATTTCTGATGCATTAGGTGGATTGTGTAGGTTTATTGTCAAATGAGTTGCTTTTCGGAGTTCAGTGACTCTCGGCAGTTGAGCAGAAAGTTTATTTTAGTCTCTGTAGGCGTGCTAGTCGCACCGACTGCTGCAGTTTTTAACATGCGAGATGTTAGAGGGTGAAGCCTGATCCCACTTCTGCCTTGTGAAAACAATTGTTTCATGTCGTCTTTCTGACATGAAATAAAATAAGTAAGGAGGAATTTAAAATATCTTGGGTCAGGAAAGTGCTGATTTAGGAGACGTAATGGAGCTCGACAAAATGTAAGGAAAACTGTGCGACTCTGCTTTGGAGGAATCGTAGCTGGAGCTCACCCTGCAGCAAGTGTTGACACCACAATGTCAGAGTAGCGCCCCTTGAGACTGTGTGTGTGTGTGTGTGTGTGTTTGTGTGTGTGTGTGTGTGTGTGTGTATGTGTTTTGGCTTTGTTAAAGCTTCGTCCTGCCTCGATAAATGTCGTCACCTCAGAGGAGCGCCGGGGGGCTGTCTGTCTGCTTCTTATCACAGCCTGACAGCCACACACACACTAAAACACAATCCCCTATTGCCTCTTTGCCCCCTTTCATCTCTGTGTGATTTTACAGCCGTTTCCACTGAGCTAATTTACCATGTCTGCTTCACTCCCTTGACATAAATGCTGCAAAGATTGACTGCAGGCAGCTTTGTCTTTTGTGTGCGCGTGTGTGTCACAGTGCTAATCTGCTGTACCTGTCTTCTCTCTCCTCTCCTACTTCCTCTTCCCTCCTCTTTTTTCTTACTCTCTCCTAATCTCTTTATTTTACTCCTCAGATGTGCGATTGCTGCTCAACAATGACAATCTTCTCAGGGAAGGTGCAGCTCAGTAAGTCGTCCCCCCCCCCCTTGTTCTACATCCAGCTCTTGAAAAGTGATTTTAGAATTTGCAAAAAGACTTGAAAGTATGGAGAGAAACATGGGTCAAAGTTCAGCAAGCAGCGCCTCTGTATCTCCAAACACTGGTTGTTGGGTGGATGTCCAGCCTTTTTATTTACTTTTTTAAATATGATCCAACAGTAAATGAAAATGAAAGGGAAAGGAGTCTTAAGATGTAGACTCATTATGGCTTTAGTTTACATCCGTATTACCATTTAAATACAGTCTAGAAATGATGTTTGGACAAAGTGCTGAGTTTAAAGTATGAAGTGTATGAATAAATTTTTTTTGCCTGTCTTTGCAGTGCATTTGCACAGTACAACTTGGACCAGTTTACCCCAGTGAAAATCGAGGGCTACGAAGAACAGGTGAGTTGATGTGTGATGTAATCTTGTGTATGTTGTTAATCCAGTTCATGTCCATATGTGTCACTCATCAGGTAGGACTCCACAGTTACTAGTGTGTTACTACCAGCCTCGACACTGTGCGGCCGGCTGGGCCTCGTCCTTTCCGACCGTTATACCTACATTTCACACACTGGCTGAAACCTTCAACGCCGACTGAGTGCTCATGTTTATAAGTTAGTTACAATAAGTTTATATTGTGATGTCCCATTAATAGTTCAAGCAGACTACAAGGGTGAAAAAAATTTACTTAGCGTGGCAACAAATGAACATGGAAGTGTGTAAAAGCTGTGATTATTTAAATTATTTTAACGCAGAGTGATAACTAAAATAATGTTATAATCTCAAACACATGGATATTTCACAGTTCATAATCTATATCCATATGGGTTTAACAGTCACGTGTTATTGTACACGTCAGTCTCTCAGTGTAGCTCTATGACAGTGTAACACAGTTTGCTTTGCAAATGTTAAAACAGTGGAAAGAAGAGACAATAACAGAAACATAATACCAGCATTGTGAAGTGGGGAAAGCAACAAGCTCATTCAGTTTTTATTATTGTTGCACTAGTATCACGGCCTTATGGGAATTAAAGCAGAGACAGAGACACCAGTCCCAGTGGTCCTTCGCCTCCTCAGGAAACAAGATCACAAACACGTCTTTATTTTAATGTCATTGTGCTGGTGTCTGAGTTTGTGTGAAGGTTGAACACGGCGGTGAAGCCTCAGCAATGATTGCAGTGTCTTATGTAATGATGTCATCATGTCCCTCTGTTCCCACATCACGGGTTGAAACTCCCCTGTCTTATACCCAGCAGGCTGAGCTGAGTGTCGAGGTGGAAGACAGCAGATGGAAAGTTCAGGCTGATGCCTGTGTTCCCATTTGAATTTACGTCTTCACTCTTCTCTCCATTTCCACAAAATCTCCTGCCTCCTGATATCTGATTGTTTGTTACGTTTGTCTTTTTACTTGTTTAATTTTTCTTTTTTATCTCTCTTTGTCTTGTTTCTTATTTTTCATATGGCTTTCCTTTTTTCCTTTTCCATTTCTTATTTTTCTTATCCTTCCTCTAATTCTCCTCTAAATTCTTCTTCTCTCCAGGTCTTAATCACAGAGCATGGTGACCTTGGAAATGGCCGGGTCCTGGACCCCAAGAACAAGATCTCCTTCAAGTTCGACCACCTGAGGAAGGAGGCCAGCGACCCGCGGCCTCATGACGTCGACGGCTCCCTGGAGGGCTGGAGGAGCGCCGTGGACTCAGCCGTCAGGGCCTACGTCAAGGAGCACTATCCCAGCGGAGTCTGCACCGTACGTCCCAGCCCACTTCGTAATCTTCGTTGCTGTATTCTCAGTAACTAAAAGTAACACTTCAGCTCAAAAACATGAAAATTCTGTCGTTGTGTTTTACTTTCAAGATGCAGTTTTGCTGCCACAGTTGCCTTCTCTCCGACAGTTGATGAATGAAATCTGATTGTTTTAGAGTAAAACAGTTTTTACAGTATGACTCGAACGTTAGGAAAGCAGAAGCTGGTGCGTCCTGCAGTTCGCTTTAAAATACAGCAAATGTAAAACCAAAGCAGGCGTGGATGTATAACACCTTGCACTATGCAAATAGTGGTTTGACTACCTTAGATACGGCCCGAAAAACTGTTTTTATAAAAGACAACCCACACGTTCAACACTTTTTTTTTTTTTTTTTTTAGATTATCATAAACATGTTTAGTTAAAATGTGGGATTGTTATCTGGCACCAGATACCAGTCTTCATTATATCCATTTATCTAAAGTGTCTGGTCAGAGTGAGCAAAGGCAACAAGAACTATTTCAACCCATCTTGTACACTGCAGGATTTAATGGTAGGCCTATATTTAGAAATTGTTGCAGTTCACTCTGTAAAGCTCCTGTTGTGCTTCTTATTTATTAATGCGAAGTGAACAAAACACTTCTGTCGCAGACACAAAACAGTTGTACTCTATGTGGTTTGCTTGATTGCCTCTGAAGACACTGTGCGTATTACAATCTCTAAGTTGCAGGTTGGCATGTGATTAATTTTGTAGCTGTTAACCACAAACCACCGTGTGATTCATCCGATGCACATGTGCAGCAGTAAAGAAGAAGTTGTGGTCATCAACTAGCAGGGGAAGGTGAAAAACTGTTGGCATGTGAATTCAGGTCTGACAGTGTCGTTGCTTTTCCCCGTTTAGATTTACGGGAAAACCATCGATGGACATCAAACCATCATCGTGTGCATCGAGTGCCATCAGTTTCAACCAAAAAACTTCTGGTAGGTTTCAGTCACTTACTTAATGCATCTTTCATTTTGCATCAGTGAGATTTGAAACCTCTGAGATATATATATATATATATATAAAAGATATAATATTTTCTTCTTTCTACGCAGCATGTACAATTCCCCACGATGGTTTCTAAATCATCATCCTAAACGGCATCTTAAAAAAAAAAAAAAAATGTTGAAATTATGAAGATCTTCAAAAGCCTAAAATGTTGTTTGATATGTACAAGAGGCTTCGAAGGCATTACTTTAATTGGCACTTAACTCTGGAGCACTAGACTGTTGGCCCTTGTAAGTGTTGCTGAGCTGTTTGTGATCGGGTTAATCTAATTGGATAAGAACTGCACCAATCCTCTTTGGTGCTGGGTTTTCCAGACCTTATGGGTTGTTTGGTGTAATGATCCCTCAGCTTCTGTATGCAGCTGCCACTGGTATCAGCAATAGTAAATATAATTAAAAGATATATATATATATGCTTTTCCTCTTCAGTGTTTGCTTCCAGGTTTATAATTGGACATAATTTGGTATTTAGATTCACCTATTTTATGTGATTAGAGCTTTTCCTCCCTGCTTTAGAAGAAAACTCTTGCTCTTGACATTTCTGTAAATTGGACTACTGCTCCTCATGTAATAAAAGAAGAAATCTGACATCATCTCATTAATGAAAAAAAGTTGTTTTATATCAGATGATGGTAGCTGCATGGAGACATTTAATAGTCTCCATGCTAATTTATTTATATGTGTACAGAGGAGGGATATCTTTCGAGTTATCTTTATAAAAGTCTTGGTGTTATATAATGATGATTATTAAGAAGTTTCGGGAGCTCTGCTGGAGGGATGAAACGGATCATACTATGGTTGTGATGATGATAGTGATGGTGGGTGTCGGTCCAAAATCTCCTACAGGTGTTAAATCAGGTTGAGATCTAGTGACTGTGGTTCACAACATTTTCATACCTAACCATTCAGTGACGTGTTATTGCCTGTGTTATTTAAATATCAAATCTTGAGCCAGCTTATACACTGGTTTCATCAGTACAATAACTCTTTATGTTTAAATATGTCATAATACAAGATGTGACATAAGGACGCTCGAGTGAGAACATCCTGCAGTGCTTCCTATCTCTCTGGATTTTTTATTTTTTTTACAAAGCTCAAGATAATGTTTAGCTTCTAGATCTTAACTAACAAAGTGACAAAGTGTGGTAAATATTTCTGTTTCCTGAGGCAGACGTGTTGTTTTGTTTTGTTTTTTTTCAGCGAGGTACAGTTTCAGATTCAGTTTGGTCCTGTGTGATGGGACGGCCCTGTAAAGCGAGGAGCATTCATTTTTGTGTGATATCGTTGTAAGGAGTGGTGTTAAGAGGTGTAATGAGTGATTAAAGTCTGGTTTTTGTCTCTTCCTCTTCGCACAGGAATGGACGCTGGAGGTCAGAATGGAAATTTACCATCTCCCCCTCCACCACTCAAGTGGCAGGAATCATGAAAATCCAGGTACTTGGTTTAAATAATCCACTCTGTGAAGCGATAGACACATTTGTTGTTACAACGCACAAAGTACAATGATATAAATATTTCTGTCACACTCGTGTCACATGTTTCTACTTCATCAACAAGACTCTTTCTTTGGTTTTCTGCTGCTTCTTTCATCAGAGTCTTTGTGGTCTTGATATTATTTCCTTCGTGGAGATACAGGATGAATTTTTTCGGCTCCAAATGAACTGAACCTAAACTTTTGTCTTTTCCAGGTTCATTACTATGAGGATGGAAATGTTCAGCTGGTGAGCCACAAAGAGGTCCAGGAGTCCATGTCAATTTCTGTGAGTATAGCTGAACACCTTTTTGTTTGTGTGTACGTACACAGACGAGGAAATATAACATGTCGTCGCCGTCAACAAATTTCATTCAAGCCATTCTAGTCATCCCAGATATAATTCATGACGTCTGATGTATTGAACATATTACTTCCACTGTTTCCCATCCACCCCAGTTGTGGTTTTACCAGCTGAAGAACCAGTTTTAACCTGCTGACAGTTGCCTGGGAATGTGTTTTCACTAAATTGTTTGCAGTTTGGAGGTGTTAGTTTTGGTTGCACCTTCCCCCAGTCTTTTGTTTATGACACTTTTCCCCCTCGACTCTTAAAATTAATTATGTGCGTCTTCCTGTCACCTTTCAGAACGAGGCTTCAACTGCAAAGGAGTTTGTTAAGATCATGGAGGCTGCAGAGAACGACTATCAGGTATGTAATCTGAAATGGATATTCTGAGTTCAGTATGATTTCCGTTTGTTGCTGGGAAATTGAACTGTCACCTTAGCTTGTGTGGAAAGAGGATTGTTCCGTTTCCAGTCAGGGTTGACACACACACACACACACACACACCTGAAACTTTCAATTATTGATTTATGGATAGGATTTTTAGGGGGAGGTATGAGGTTGGCTGAAACGAGACATCATGTTTTACTCTTGCCAGGATTTTCCAAGTTTTTCTCTTAGTCTACGACCGATGGAAAGCTGAGTCACCGATGAATTCGGATGTTTTATTTTAACAGAGACTGCTCTTCCACAGCTGCCCACTCATTAAAAGAAACTAAAGATGGCACAAAACACTGTCATACATAAATTGTATTCTATTTATTTATTTTTAAATCTTGGGTATTTTGAAATGTAATTTGAAAAACAAATCAAGCGAACATCCTGAGACAATCTAAAAAGTTAAGTTAAAGTTAAAAGTTTTAATTCATCATCCTACACATTCGGCCTCTGGCAGCGAGAAACGTTTTCAAATTTGAATCTATTTGAAAGATTTTATGGAATATATTCTTATTTCCTTTCCTCTCTCCCATCTCTCTGTTGTTCACTTCAGACGGCCATCAATGAGAATTACCAGACCATGTCGGACACTACCTTCAAAGCCTTACGCCGCCAGCTTCCTGTGACACGCACCAAGATCGACTGGAACAAGATCCTGAGCTACAAGATCGGCAAGGAGATGCAGAACGCTTAAAAACAACGGAGAAGATAACAGACAACTCCCACCCCCACCCACCCCAAAC
>NW_019525446.1:130281-147075 GCF_002814215.2 Seriola lalandi dorsalis | reverse complement strand
CTCCCAAACAACGTTGCATGACTGGATAGTTGTATCGTCTTTGTACAAAAATTAGAGAAACAGGGGCAAAGAAAGGTTTGGTCTCATAGTCAGATGTCACCTTACACATTGGATGTCTCCTTTTATCGATGTTATTTTGTTTTTATACAGACACAGTTAACTCCACTGTATATTGAATCTATGATGATAATCGTATTTGGGAAACTATAACTTGAGTAAAGATTACAAGACATAGGAAAGGGGGCGGACACTTGTATGCAAAAACACCCTTATAAAGTACAATATCACGTGTGCAATATTTATTGTGTCAGTGAGACCATACCTTTTATTTGACCTGCTAAAAAACGGTTTAAATTTGCAATGATGGTGAAACAAATGATTTCTGGGAGAATTTTGTCTGCAATTTACTAAAGAGCTCAGATATTATGGCTGAAAAGAATGACTCCCTTCACTTCACGGTTAATGTCCCATACGGTCAACGAAAAAAGAAGAAGAAGAAAAAAAAAGAAAGGTTCTTTGTGTTCATTGACTGGTAACTTTGGCACAAGCAGTCAACCACTGTCAGCCACTCAATGTTCTTGTTCCTTCATTTTGGTACTCCCCTCACCGTTTGTCCTGTATGTGAGATCTCAAGCTTGCAGTGCTCCTGGCTAAATTGCCTTCTTGACTTGACATCCTCTGAACTCTCACTCAGCGCAGGGAGTTCTGTGACCACCTAACAAGCTTAATTAACAAAAGTCATCAATCGCTAAGTAATGTGCATAATGTCCAATTTACAATAAAAACAAAAAGTATCACTTTCTCCTTCAGTGCTTATTTTTATTAAAAAAAAAAAAAACAGAACCTGACTGTATTATATAATAACAAGGCACATTGTAATATATACCTGTATGAAACATCCTGTCTGTCAGTTTGGTGATTTATTTCCATGAGAGTAATTGTAATTCAGTCACAATTATGTTGGATTAAATGACAAATTTTCTATTTACTGACTCACTCATAATTTCTGATACCCTTCATTGTGATACAGGCATTAAAAATTAATAATATATATTACAAACTCAGGCTGTAATAGGGTTCTTTGAGGTCCTCACAGCTGTATTACACTACAGGAAGTATTTCACTTCACGTCGTATTAAAACATTTAAAGCATTTAACAGATTTAATTTGTTAGATAAGACCACACAGTCACTACGGATCAAATCTCTCCTTGATGGTGGACACTGAAGGTCTCGAATAAGACACAGGAACTGACTGAATTAATTTACTGATTAGTAATTTAACACAATTACCAATTTACCAACTCCAAATCAGGTTTGTTATTTACCAGTAAAAAAAACAGTATCAAAACACAGTGTACACATAATTACCAAGCAGGACTTGTAATATACCATAGATGTAAATTGTGGTTTTATGTGCAGGATGATGAGGATACTGTAAATGTAAGTTGGTATTGATCCCTGTTTTTGCAGGTTTGAATATGAAGTGCAGATTTTGGATTAAATTACAGATAAATCAATTTAACGAATTTTAATGGCATAATTTTAAGGACAGCATTGCTTTTAAAATAAGTGAATCCAACTGAAGAAAACACATCTTAGTACAAGTCAGACTCGAGGAGCAACAGTACTGCTTTTACCCAGTACCTAACTAAAGTCAGTGAGAGGATTGTATTGATCTGTGAGGAGGCAGAAGAACAGAGAAAATAATCCCACTAGTATTTCATAAGTCATTGTGATGAAGAGCCAGCGTTGGTGCAGCCGAGAAAAAAACAACTGATCTCTACTTGTGAAGAAAGATGTTGCTGTTATGATTTTTTGTCTGAAAAGTCTTTTTTATCTGCAATATCAAACTTTATTTTATTCATATGAAGTTTATATAAAATCTTCCACCAGTGTTGCCCTGCCTGATTCACCGCTTTCATTTTCTGATTATATTATCATACCATTTATATTGTACAGTGTATATTCAGCACACACAAAATTGTTATGGTTCTATCTTTTGTCTATTTGTTCAACTTTTTACATTCATTTTTTATATTGGTATATTTTGTTTAGACAATGTAGTTATTGTATTGAATTTAGCCTTTGATAACAATGTTGTCATTTACTTACATCTATCACTTGCTACTGCTAGTCTCATTGTGAGGTGCTCCTAACAGGATGTATTTTATTTATGTATTTTCTCACGTTTTATATAGCTAAAGAATTATGATAATGTTTTATTTTTATATATCCATTTCGGGTGTTTTTAACCGACATTGAGACATACTTTATTTAGTGCAATTAGTTATTGTACGGACGTTTTGATTATCCTAGTTAGTCATATACCTACCTCATTGCTTTTGTAATTTATATTAAGTGGCTACTGCAATTTCCCTTTGCGATCTATCTATCTATCGATCTATCTATCTATCTATCGATCTATCTATCTATCTACAGTTTAACAAACAGTTCACCACTTGCTAATGCTAGTCTCATTGTGGGGTGCTGCTAACGACTGTTTATTTATGTATTTTGTCATGTTTTATAAAACAAAAAATATATATAATAATGTCTTATAAGATCCATTTTGGGTGTCTTTTAGGTTGGACCTACCTTGAGACACAGGTAAACAGGTACGGTGACAGTGACAGCGACATCCTGAGGCGGACGGAGCTAACTGTCCAGGTTAGCGAGCCGGTGGCTAACTGGTAACTGTTAGCTAACGCAGACACGTCTACACACAGACAGTCCGCCGCTGCTGGATACTAGACACATGTTGAACTGCTGCTGGAAGAAATGCTAGCTACGAGAGAGGCTTTAACCGGGTTTCTCACACACACCAATTGAGGTAAGCTCTCTCACACATGTCGCTTTAACTAATCCCCCTCTCCTAACGCTGCAATTCACGGTGTGTTTATTTAAAGTTTTAACGTTTTTGCAAACGTTAGCCGGCTCACGTTAGCACTTAGCTAGCAGGATGAGTGGCTAACACTTAGCCAAGTTTAAATGGAAATCATCATGCTCGGAAAACCTGCGTGGGTAATGTTAAATGCGCATTAGGGCATCAGTGGGATATTCCCAACCAGCACGTAATCACTTTCCCTCATCCGGCACCTTAAGTCAAGTCAAGGGATCAGAGCGTTGTATTGTTTTTAATCCTCTCCATGGTGAGTCAATGCAATATCTCTTATATGTTGCTGCAGAGTTTACAATGCCAACCGTGTGTCCCGGTGCCATTACTTCATCCCGTCTCTTTGCCAAGTTTTGCCTTTGCTAACAGAAGGGGAGGGAAAAACCCTTCTGTTAGTGATGCACTGTAAGCAAAGTCATAAAAAAAAAAAATCAATAAATGAAAGCCCTAACTTTGATCTCAAGTTTACCGCTGCTTGTTAAGCCCCTGTGGACCTCAAGTGTTCGCCTCTGCTGGGCAGTCAGCGTCGGCTCAGCGGTCTAGTTGGCATTATATGTCTCCTTGCTCTCACAGCAGCCAGTGATGAGTCTCCTGTGACTGTGTGCTGAGCAGTAGATGGAAGAATGTGCTCTTTCAGCAAGCCAGCTGGCTGGATCTAGAGACGGCGGGAGAGCCTTTAGGCACACACAGGCTTGTTGAGGAGTCTTAATAATAGTGTGCATGCTATCTGTGTGTGTGTATGTGTGTGTGTATGTGGACAGTCATAACCCAAAGCAGGGATGCTTGGAGGTTTATGTGTCGGGTTTAAGTGAGGCTTCTCTGCTGCTGATTGTCACCTTGTCACTTCTTGCACAGAAAGGTGTTAATGTACAGTATGTACCCAGCTGACGCCTCCCTTATATTGGCAGTGTGACAAACCTCAGTCATCCTGCACAGGTCTGGAAACGTATAGGAGATGATCTGGATTATTTCCAGTTCTTTAGAGTTATTAAAAATGGCTGAACCCTGACAGATATATTATCATCAGTTAATCGAGCTGTGATCATATTGCCTACCCACCAGCAGCATGTATCGTTATCATAAGTAGTTATTTCTGGGAATAGACAAAATTCTATGCAGCTCTTCTAAATGGAAGATATGAAGCAATCCTTGAGCAATAATGACCTTTCTGCTGTTTTTATCACATCTTCAGGATTATGGCTAAACTTGTAATAGCTTTAACTTGATAGATATTGTGACCACTAATGTTTATCATTGTTATCGTGTTTTAAATCCAAAACCATTTTACTGTGCTTGTGGCATCCTGTAACGCAATCTTAATACTGTCCACACAACCAGGCAGGGTCCGAAAACACCTGCCCAGCACCACATACTGTATGCATGTACAGCTTGGACTACCCAGGCAATAATATGTGAATGTATTGATTAAATCTAGTGTTTTACAGTCTTATCAGACTTTTAAAGTAGCACATACTTAAATTAATTCTCCTTCAGTTTATGGTAAATAAAAAATCTCTATATATTGTTGTAGTAAACCAGTCATTAGCTGGTGCGTCACAATGTAAATCCCTTACACTGTCTACAACAGCAGCATGTTTTCATAGTCAAATGAACCTTTTCAGCGCTGCTTGTATGTCAGATTTGCTCTTCTGAACTGTGTAATGTTTATGTAGTTTAGGACGGACAAATATGTACTGTTGGCATAATATCATGGAGGAAAAAACTGGAGTTTATGACCTTGGTTATATATAGTTTCCTCCTCCTTATCAGATTTGACTAAAGTAATGCAGGTAATCCCTCAGTACTGACAGTCTTATTGCAGTTAACTTCATCGCGTGTAGTTGGATTGAACTGAAAAGCCGCAGCTGCTCACTACCCGCCTACTGTTACAGACCCTAAAGTGAGAGTGACACTGATAACACACTTTCACTTCCGCTTCCTAGTTAACATCAGTATATGACTTGATGTGTCTTCTTAGTTCCTCTTTCCCCCTTTACAATGAAAAATCCTTCAACGTTGGGATTCCACCTTAAAACAATCAGCAGATTGTCACACCAGCCGCTTTCTCGCTCTCTTGTGGTTTCTTGCATTTCCCAGAATTACGTTGGACGTCCCCCAGAGGATTTGCTTGCTGGTGTTGTTGCATCCCCCTGAGGTGGTAAAAGCAAAAGCAGTAGTTTTAATAACAGCAGAAGAGAGAGATGGATCCCCCTTGGCGAATAAAGCAAGACTTGTGTCCTTAACTCACAACCATCATGTTGTGTGGCGTCTTTGTGTCGATAAAAGACTGCTGTTTTCTGGTGTCCTCTTTCGATTAATATCTTCCTTGGTGGTTTCTGAATATGTATATAAAAAAAAAACAGTTTTAAGAAGTAAAGTCCCCGGCTCCTTTGAGAGACAACAAAACAATTCTGCATTTATGTTTTACTTGAGATCTCTGGAGGGTTTTCAGCAGTCAGAAAAAGGTATATTCATAACCTTGTGTCTATGTTTAGCCAACTGGAACACAGGAAACAAATAAAATCAGGTAAATGATCCAAATTGAGAAATCATATGATCTAAAGTTACAGCACTTTTGAGTTCACTCTAATGTTAAATTTCCTGTGTAAATATTGCGCTGACCAGATAATGAGCTCATCAGTTTTACAACATTGTGCAGCTGTGGATCTGTGAGTGTATGTGGAAAGACCCGTTTCCATAGAAATAATAAGAGGGTGAAAGTCATGCCGCTAACTCAAAATGCAGCTTAGTACGTGGCTGCATTGCACTGTGGTTCACTAAAGCTGCTGACAGTGGCTAAATCTGTATCTGTAGAGGTATGTGTACATGTAGCTTCCTGTGTATGCGTCAGGGGTCAAGTGCAGGTTCCTTGATTCTGATGAACTAATACTTATATCTGTCGTTCACTGTTGACGTCTCGGATGGCTCAGAGTGATTCTTCTCAACTTGAGGTTTCCTCAGTTAGTCACAGCCTGGAAATGCATATTAGTCAGCAGAATCCTCACATTACATTTAGGCTTACATTTAAATCATTGATATCGAGAGCTTTTCTCGAAGGTCCCATATTATATAAAGGGAGATGTCCATTTGTTGTTTGATTATAAATCAGGACCTAGGTTCTATATTAAGAGAAAATACACAGAGAAAAACGCACACAGCTTGTATTCAGAAAACTGAGCCTTAAAAGCAGGCGTCAGGACTTCCTGTAACTTTGTGATGTCAAAACAAAGCAGTCACTGCCCTCACCCATGCCCCAAGCTCCGACCACCGGGATCTACCATCACAACCTGAAAGGAGATGTAAAACTACGTTGAGATGGTTTTTGGTTCTTAAAACCACAAATACATCTTCTCATGGATCAACACTTCAAATAAAACACTGGGAAAGTGTAAAATACGGGACCTTTAAAGATTGTTACTGCACCTTTTTATAAAGTGTTCTTCATCACAAAAGAAGGTGTTAAATGTATACTGTCATCTAGTTTTAGTATACATTATATAAGGTATGTTAGTGATATGTTTTTGATCATCAAACAAAAATAAAACACATCGCACAAGTAAAGGCTCATTTATATGGCTCATAGATACAATAACACACCTCGTATCTTTGGTGAGCTCTGAGTCCCATGACTAACTGTGTGAAAGGAAACTAGAAAAATTTTCAGAAACCACACTGATGAGGGTGAGATAGCCAAAAACATTTGGTGAATAAAGTTCTGGAGAAGAGAGTCAGATCTGTTTTGATGGAGTCGCGTTGAGGCCTACGTCAGCACGCGCGTCGCTGTGCAGTTAGAAACTGCAGCGTCACCCATTATCATCACCTCCCTGATTTGCCAATCTACATAATAATCTAGATATTGGCTTGAGCTATACATCTACATCCTGTAATGCTTACAATGCAGAGTTTGTGTTGCGTTCATCCATCTCACAAATTCTCACAGCGACATTTCCTTTCAGTCACTTGAAGATCAGGTTGAATTTGCAAATTGGATGTTGAACTGAGCTGAGTGGAAAGAAGCTAGACCCCACTCATAATTGTGTAGATTGCCTTGACTCAGCAATAAGATGTTTGTGGCTCAGTTGCTGTAAATGATTGGTCCTGGACTCTGGAATGGGCGTCGTAATTTTGATGTGTTGCCACCAGGCTCAAAAGGTCAGAGCATAAACGGGGATATACAGAACATTTTGCAGTAACATATCAGCTGCTAGTAGCCCTCAGTGACTATTCGAGCAGCGCTGCAATTGAAGAAATGGCCTACGAAGTGTCTTAATGTTTTTTCTTGTGGAGAATGTTGGGATGCTGATAACTTGATCACTTGTATCTGGGTTCAGACACTTTCTGCAGGGCATTTTTCCCAGGCTTCGTATTCCCCAGAGAATTAATTTATGCATCAGAAATAGAAATGAAATCTCCTTTTGAAGATTGGATTTTATTTTATTTTTTTCATACAGATTTTTTCGCTGGAAAAAGATTCCAACATTGTCAGCCAGGGATGAGGCGGTGAAGCCTCCATATAAAAGGTCATTGAACAGCTCTGCAAGCGAGGGGTGGTCTTTGGAAAACACACAAATAAGACTGGGAAAGTATGGGCAGATTTATTGGACATGTCACAGTTCAATGAGGCAGTAAACATTGTCCATACATCACAGTGACCTAAGTGTTACAGTCCAGTCCAGAATCAAGGTGCAGAACAAAAGTTTGGGATTTTAAAAACCCAGTGAGCGAGCTGAACGATGTGACACGCACAGACTCAAAGCCAGATCAGACTGGTCAGGAACCTTTATTTAGAACCTGTACACCGCTTTGGTAACATGATCTCAGCCAGAAATGTTTGCCCTACCTTTGACGGGGGCAGACTGCCCCTGCCCCTGCCCCTGCCCCAGCCTGGAGAAAAATCCACAGTCAAACTCTTGTTTTTCATTCATTTTTCTCCCTGCATTCACTGAGTGCTGTACCCACTGAGATCATCCACAGTAGAAAGCCTCGATTGCCCTTTCAGACTTTTTGCACCTTCAAGTTCCCAAAGTGGTAATTCAGGGCAAACACTCCAAAGCCCGAACACAGCTAGCTCTCTAATATCTGACCCACCGTGCCAGTCAGGGCTCTGGCCAAGTGAGGGAAAGGTCAGGGCTGCTGCGTAGGCACCCCTGACTCTACAAAATGTCAGAGACACTCTGCTGCTGAGGTACAGGGATGAGGTGAATCCAGGTAACAGCCACTACATCCAACATGGATTCCGCTCACTAGATTTATAGCGTTCGCGAACAATGAGAAGCAGATAAGGAGAAGCTCAGAGACTCATAGCTTAAAGTGATTTTGCTTAGTCAAAGTTGAGAAATAGACTTTGCAGGAAGAGGGAGATTCTGTACCAACGGTGTCATCTTTAACTACACGGGAACAGACCAGCCTGTTATATTCTGTTTTGTTTAAAGGGGAATTCCTTGAGAAATACACCAACTCATCAAACGTGTCCACGATGCAGGCAACAACAAATTTTTCGCAATGTTTGTGTGCAGCAGATTTGGTCTTAGCAGCAGTGCAAGGAACTCGGCTCTTTGTTAACAGGACACAACTTCAGTGTTCACCAGCTGCTATAAATTTTTTAGAGCAGATAAGACTTCCAGAAGATAGACTCCCAGTCTACATCTTCCACCCCACATTCACAGAAACATTTTTTCGGTTCACCATTCACAAGTTACTCTGGAAGTTTTGGCAGAAGAGCCGAAGCTGGGCTGTTCTGTTCTGCAGCTAATGAGGCAAACATTTTTTGTTATTTTATTTTTTTACAGCAAGGCTGGCTAAATGATGAAAGCAGAACCTTTTGTGATTCCACCACAGCAGCACACTGACCTCAGGTGCTGCTGGCCTTAGCAGCTAAACAGGAAATAAAGTCTGTGTAATAGTTGGTTACATGCCAAAGAGATTAGTTAATCACACAAGGCTAACGGCCACAGCCAGGGGTTGCTAACATGAAGCAGGTGGCTAATTCCCCTCCACCACCACCACCACCACCACCACCCCACCCTCTGTTCCTCATCCTGGCTTCCTGCTTTGCATAGAGGGACAGTTTGATTAATGACATGGCCACTGGCTCCTATTTAAATGGACTTGAGATACTTCACATTTGACTGCCTGCACATATTTGAATCAATGCAAACTATCTTGACTAATCTAACAAGAATCTGTGTGATAGCAGACTGAGGCACTCACCGGGTATGTTCTTTTACATTTTTGTCAGAAAGTATGTTTAGTGATTGCAGTTTTGTGTTTTGTCTAGGGAAATTCTGCCACACATCTAATCCAGGGTGCTTTACATTCCCTCAGGCTCTATGCAGTTTAACATGAGCAATCCTGCAGTGCAGTGTAGTGGTTCAGTATATTGGGCCAGTGCATCATGAGCTGTTAGTTGTTCATGGAGAGAAATATACAGTGGGAAAAGGAGTGGTAAAGGAATCAAACGTAGAACAGACAACATGGACAAATCAGTCAGTCAAACAGTTGTTGCTTCCACAAACTAAACTCATAAATGCATGAAATATAATTGACATTTTAAAGATGTCAACAGATTTATTTATTTTCTAATACTTCAATTGAAGGTTGTATCAGGAAGTCTTCATATTCTTTTTGATGTGTGTGAGTTGTCAGGTGATGCACTGAGAGTGAGGCGTGCACACGAAACCCTGGTTGTGCAAGTGGAACTGGTTAGTGGCAAAAGGGAAAATGTGGTTGAACCGGGCTTTCCCAGGTTTGGATGAGTGTAACGACAGTCATTACAAAATTAAATCTTGAATATTCAACAGATTCTGAATATGGTCCAAAATACCAAATGATAGGCTGCACTTTTCTGGTGTTATTGATCACTCAAAGCACTTTTACACCTCAAGCCACATTCGTTCTGACCGGTGATCGGTCGTCCTATACCAGAAGGTTTCCTATCATCACATTCAATTAAGTGATTTTTTGTTTGTACATTTATCACCTTAAGTGTGTGAGATTGAAGCTGGAAAAAGAGAAGATGTGCTTTAGCAATCGTTTCCTGGATAGAGTTTAGCTTAGCTTCTCTGGACCGAGTCAGATTAGTCCAGCTCCTCGGAGGAGCTGCTGTAGAAGAAGTGACAGTCCACTCCCCCCTGCCTGTTAGCAAGCCTTTTTCCTCTGTGCATTCACTTCATTGGGTTTCAGTCTTTGAAGTTATTTATTAATGGTGCTCGGGAGCATTGTGGTCAGGCCCCGACGTACACTAATTCAGATCAGTTGATGTTAAAAGCGAAGGAAAATTTAGTCCGCAGTTTCAGCCGTAATAGTTTTGATCCAATTTGGGGTTTTGATTTATTGTTTTTAACATCCGTACTCAACTGTCTCGCTCTCAGGCCAGTAGACTGTAATTCAGTTGATTTCATTGCTCGTCCATGCCTCAGCGGTCTGATAGAAGCAGCTCTGGGAGGCAGAGGAAGCATAGTACCCAGTTTTGACCAGCTGGTGTCAGCAGCGACAGCCACAGCGTTCCCTGACCCACTTAGTTGAATGGTGCCGCTGCGTTTGAATTGTGACCCGGCGGAGGTAATCAAAGCCTTCGCTGACCTTCCTTTTGTGGCAGAGACTGGTTCCTCTGAAAGTGGGGGGGGGGGGGGGGGGGGGGGGAGAGGGGACGATTGTGTGGTTATCAAAAGACTGGCAATCCCTGCTGTTGTCTGCACAGTGGATGTGGTGGGCACAATCTGTTTTTTGTTTTTTTTCACACCAGCTCGTTTTGAGTGCTGGTAAATTCATTCTCATCAGGTCAGGAAATGACCAGCGGTTATTTGCTAAATCTGACCACCAGCACACATGCCTCTGGCTGGGTGGTTTGCCCGCTCCAGTGGAAACGTCAGTGGGATGTTTTTTGTGACACTGGTCCTAAAATGTCTGGAGCTGGTGGATTTTAGGAGGAGCTGGACACTGTGGCCTAAAGACAAAGGTGCTGTTCTGCTCCAGTTCTCCTTTTAGACCATGTTTGTACATGGACATAATTTATCTGTGGAGTATCTGTGCTGCTGAACAGTGATCAGTCGCTGTGACATAAGTCAAGGATGGGATGTAGCTTGAGGCACTCGAGCCAGATAGAAAAATTTAAATATTGAACATTTTGGTTCTTTGTGACGCTCGGCTTTCACGACTTGCGCCTCCTCTCGCCTCATCGTCAAAAACACTCGTGCCAACATCAAGTCTTCTGGAGTATTTTGTCATGGCATTCTCTAATAGACCGTCCTCCTCTTCCCTCCTCCCTTTTATCCCTCTCCTCATTTTTCCTCGCACTCCTGAAGGATGGCCACACTCCTCTCACGCTTATTTTCAGTTACCTAGCAACCAGGAAGAGATGCTTTTTCTTTTTTTTTTTTTTTGGGTGGTACTTTGCGATGGAAGCGGGGGCGGGGTGAGGTGTGCATTGTTCGGGAAATAAACGGCTCATGAATGCAGTGCCGCTGAAAGGAGGCGGCGGTGGAGCACTGTTTTAAGTAAAGCATTCACTGAGCGACAGCGTTGTTTCATTACTCAGTGTCTGACTCAATTAGCACCTCCATTCACCAGGGCTTCACCGCTGTTATGGCGATGCGTTTGCATCCTAATCATCAGTGTGGCGGAGAGAGCAGGGTGTGTAACCACACCTCTTTAACTGGAGAGTACCGGTACATGACAGATATCACAATCACAACAAATACAATAAACGTGCAGAGAATTGCATTTTGTTTAAATTCCTCTGTCAAAAAAAGAAATTCTAAAAATGTACAGTGGTCCAAACCCCTGAGCGCTCTGCTGCCAAATGTCCATTTAGTTCATTCAGTCACTAAATTAGCTTAAATCAGGTGAAAACCTCTGCTGAATTTTGCAGCTGCTGAATGGGCTCTTGTTCTGGCTTCAGGTTTATGAATTGAATTAAGTCGTTTGAGCACATGCATGTGTTTCCTCGGTGAAGCATGTGACGTTGGGCCGAAGCTGCACTCGCAGGTACTGTAGCAGTAGTACAAAGAGACAGTGAAAAACCTTGGTGCGTTTTTCAGTATCCAGTTGCTTCTAATAAGAAAACCAGGTGGGAGTTAAAATGGATTTTTGCAAACAAAATAACTCCTGCCTTCCTCAGTGATTATCCCAGCTACACTTACAGCGCCCCGTCTGAGCTGGTGATCCCCGTTCAGATCATATCAGTGCCGATCAGATCAGGGGCAGAACTTGTGAAAAGGTGGCATGAGAGCGGATCAGACTGAATGTGATATAACAGATGGGATATTTTTTATATATATATATATATCTCACACAGATCCCTGCTCACTTCCTCCTCACCTCTCACCGGAGCGATTGTGAGAGAGTCCCCTCGTGTAATTAACACAACCCCAGGAGAAGTCTTTAGTGAGGTTGGGAGGGAGAGTCGGCGCACTGCAAACATCATTCATCTTTACAAGTCTGCTGCAGTCTTAAAACCTGCCAGCACAGAGTGAGATAACTCCGATTCACTGTCATTGACAACAAGTGTAAAAATCTAAACATAAAACAAGCAACGTCACTTTATTGCTATCATGAAACAGGAGTGTATGGGAGTTTCTAAAAGTCAATTAACTCAGTGTAAACTGTTAAAATGTGTCCGTAGTTGAAATTCAGATACAGGAAGTCACATTTTTACCTACAGTGAAGGATTAGTCTGTGCTCCACGTCCACCAGGTGACATGATACATGGTATAAAGTGTCTAAAACACGTGTCGATGCTCCAGTAAACACAGCTGGACTTCAACATCTGGACAAAGATGACTTTGATTGGAAATTTGTGAAATTATCCCAATGCAATAACCAGATTGTGCCTGTTAAAAAAAAAAAAAACAAAAAAAAACAGATATTTCTTGCAGTGTAGCAGGAGTTAGAGCAGGGGTCTCTTGCCTGTGCTTGGGGCACAAAGACGTGGGGAGAGGAGGAGGAGGAGGAGGAGGAGGAGGAGGGCGACTGGGTTTGAGACACAAAAGAACAGAGGCCTCCATCGGTACACGCTCCTCTATTCAGCAGCCGAGCTAATCCACATGCTAGCTAGCTTCACCCCCCAGATTCGCAGCGGGGCCCACGAGGACGTCCGGCTGACCTCCCATCTATTTAGGTTAGCAGGCTGTTGTATGGACCCGGCCACTACTGTACCCATTCATTCACACGCTCACCGCAGGCCCCACTGCTGCACCACTGCTGCGCAGCACACCGGGTTATGTGTGCACTTTATATTTGTTTTTACTACATTTAAAGGCTCCGTGCTCCAGTCTCCATTAAAGTTTTACAGTACGCATCAATAATGAGACTTATCACTGGCAGCAGGTTCACATCAGTGTGTCCATGCATCCAGAAAGAGGCAGGAAAACTTGAATCATTTAGATTTAGAGCTCTGAAGAGGTTCAGATGTCCTGAATACTGTTTGTGTTTTGCAAAATAATGCAAAAAAAAATAAAAAATTAAATAGGTTAGTATGTGTATGAGATCATATTTGGTGGTGCTAACACCTAGCAAAATAGGTACCTCATTAAAATGTGCAGCACCATTACCGTTGACATTTGTTTATGTTCCGTTTACATAATTTCCACGTCCAATTACAATTAAACCTTCATGTTTAATTGTAATTTTACATCGTACATCCGCTGGAATTTAATTTCTTGGGCACTTTCTTGCTGCTATTTCCTTATTTTGCCATTAATCTGCCTTTGGCTGTGCGTCCAGTTAAATGAATTCTGTGTGCATTGCATGTTTGGAAATATGTTTACAACACACCTGCGTACATGTGATGTGGTTTGTGCATGAGGTAAAAAGACTTGAGACTTTAGTCATTTAAAAGCAGTGACAGCTCACACCCTTTAGATTTTTCTGTCTAATCTAAAAATGTGTCTGTTGTTAAATGTTGAATGAAAATGAAACATTTACTGCAACGAGATTTAATGTGACAATTATTTTCTCTTTTCTTTTACCTTAAACGCAGGTTTTGTTGATGATAATGTGATTACAGCGGGAGATGTGTTTTCTGTCTCCCTGATGGCCAGGTGTGTGTGTGTGTGTGTGTGTGTGTGTGTGTGTGTGTGTGTGTGTGTGTGTGTGTGTGTGTGTGTGCAGAAAAACAAATGGTGGACAAACCATTTTGATTGGCCTGCTTCCCACTCTTTTTCTCCTGTGCCCCCTCAGCTCCAGCTGCCTTCCTCCTCCTCCCCCTCCGTATCTCTTTATCTGCCCCCCCTCTCCTCCATCTTGCCCTCCCTCTCTCTCTTCTTCGTTCCTTCCTTCCCTTACGTACCTCCTCTTCTCCGCTCTCACATCCTCTTGCCCTCCTTCCTCCTTTCTTCATCCCCTTTTTTGCTTCTGCCCCTCTCTACTCTCTTGCACTCCCTCTTTTTCCATCTCCCCCTCCCTGTTTCTCCTTGTTTCTTTCTCCCTCCCCCTCCTTACCTCCCTCCCTCCGTCTCTCTCTCTCTCTCTCTCTCTCTCTCTCTCTCCATCTAGCAGCAGCGGTAGTCAGTCAGTCTTTTTACAGCTCCCCCCCGTCCTGACGTCACTTTCTGTTTGCATAGCTATTGTCTTACAGCGGCTGCAGCAGCAGCTCCTCACCAGATTTTCAGTTTTTCACTCCCCCATTCTCTTTCTCTCTCTCTCTCTCTCTCTCTCTCTCGCTCTCGCTCTCTCTCTGGGAAAGCCTCTCTCTTGCTCTCTCCCTCCCCCCCTTCTCTCTCTCTCTCTTTTCATTAGTAAATCCTACAGTGGAATGAGAAGCGAGAGAGTGACGGAGAGGAGAGGATGAGGAGGAGGATATAGACTGCAGAAAGAGGGAGAGATGCGATAACTAGCCACAACCACGTCTCCGTGTCTGGATCTGACCACAGTTTTTCCTCGGCTAGGAAGGATTTCTGCTCGTATTTTTTTGTTTTATATTTATTTATTGTTCCAATCCACCACAAGGCCTCTTGTTGTTTTTGTTTTTTTGTTGTTTTGTTGTTTTTTTGTTTTTTGTGCGGCTGGACTAACTGAGCGCGTGCGTGTGTGTGGAGGAGGGCTTTTAAAGCAGCGACGGATAGCGGAGCTGGGGCATCTGGCCGTCTGGGAGGCAGCGACGGCCGGCTGGCTGCATTGTGTTGCTTTGATGACCCCCGCTGTGTAGCTGCCTGCTCATCAACCCCCCCCCCTCCCCTTCTCTCTCTCTCTCTCTCCCCTTCTCTCTCTTACCCTCCCCTTTCCCTCTCCTCTCTTTCCTCCTTCTCCTCCGCCTCCTCCTCCTCCTCCTCCTCCTCTCTGTCCATCACAGCTCCCGGGCCCAGCCATGTTCGGCACAGAGTCCTCATGTAAGTACCACCACCATCCTCCCGCCTCCTGTGTGTTTGTCTGTGTTGATGTATTTTTCATGGTTGTGTGTGTGTGTGTGTGCTTTATCTGTAGGAGAGGAAGGAAAAGGAAATGGCTATGTTTCCTCTGTTCCTGCATCCCTCCTCTCTTCTCCTCTCCTCTCTTCTTCCTGTTTTGCCTCCATGGTTGCTGGTGGCAGATTGCATGGGGAGAAATCTGGGATCTACCATTTTAGCACGGAGGGTCGGCACCACAAGCTAGCTGATCACGCTGAGCTTACCGCCCGCCTTGCATTCTCTCACTCTCAGCCTTACTGAGTGTCCGTGTGTGTGTGTGTGTGTGTCTGTGTCTGTGTGTGTGTGTTCGATCACCTCCTGACTGTATGTATTTTCAGTCCTCTTCGGTGTAATGGCGTGCCGGTTGAATGCTGTTTAAGTGTGTCTTTGTGCATGCTTGTGTGCGCGCGCGTGTGTGTGTGAGTGAGCATGTCAGAAGATGGATGCTTTCTCCGGAGTTGCATCGCTTCCAGAAGCATCAGCCTCCACTGTCTTCTTCCTCCGGCTCGGTCAGACCGCTGTAGGGATCTTCGGTGTAGTGTTGCTACCGGAGCTAACGCTGTGCACGTGTGTGTGTCTGGGCCACTGTGCAGCTCCTAACATCCCTCAGAAGAGTTGATACTGTTGATCTGTAAGGTGCCCCCCCCCCCCTTCTTCCCTCTACCACACCCTCACTAGAAAACCTTTCACTTTGATCAATATCATGATGCATAACTACCGATACCTGATCAATGCTTCGCGGCGGTCTGAGCTGATTGATTCTGTCGTGGCCAGAAGTAACTGGAAGTGTCTTTTCGGACGTCAGATCGGAGCTAGCACGCACAGACCGTGGTGTGTTAGCGTCCCCGCCTCTTACAGTGATGGAGAGCTGTCATGCAGCAGCTTCTCCGCCGAGCAGCCGAGTGTGATCTTTGTTTATGAGGCGTGCAGCCCCCCCCCCCCGGTTACAGATCGCATCTTACATGTCACCGGAGCCGGACGGAGGTCGCGTGTCCTTGTGGTTTTGAGATTCTGAATTCTTGCCAAAATCCGAGGTCGTTTGAGGGTCAAACTTAATGCTTTAACTAACTCAGCGTGACAGCAGCTTGTCCTTGGTGTTCTCAGGCTGCTGGGGCGGCTTCTAGCTCTGACAGAGGGTTGGACACATTTATCAACCACTGGATACAATTTTAATGAAGGTATTTTTGGAAAGATCCTTATTTTTGATGAGATTTCATAATCGTAGGGATCATGTGATAATACTAGTTGTCTTTCTTTTGCAATCAAAGTATGTAAGATTACACATGGCAAGTGTGTAGACTGAGCTCATGCTTCTATTTTGAAATATATATGTAGGATATTGAACATAAGGCCGAGCAGTCGAAAAAAAAATCATATTGCAATATGAGTCATTGGATATTTTTTAATTTTATTCTCGCTGAAATAAAATATAAAGATGATGATCTGATTATGGTTGATTATCAAACAAACATGTTCCCTTACATCTGGAGAACTTGATTTATAGGTCGGGCGGCGG
>NW_019525446.1:121558-130261 GCF_002814215.2 Seriola lalandi dorsalis | reverse complement strand
GGGGGGGGGGGGGGGGGGGGGGCATCTCTGTAGCAGCACAATGCTTCATTTATAGTGTGTTGTGACACATTTTACCTTTTTCTCAAAAACAAATTTCAGCTCCTGTGATTTGGATATTGCACTTTGCCATGGTGCAATCTCAATGGTATAATTGTTCAGCCCTGTAGAAGAAGATTGAATGGAAGATAACTCATTCATTGATGGGATACTCTTCTATTTATTAAAAACTAGATAATAATTTGCACTTTTGTGTTCATACAGTATTTTTCCCCGGGATGTGATGTTTTGCATTTGACGGCTGTGTTGTTGTTAATGGACACCCGAGCTGTAGCAGAGAGGGAGCCACTCTGTTTGGCAGTCTGTAGCCAGTTAAACTGCTGTCCCGTGTTGGCACACGGCTGCAGCTTTCTCCATTTTTGTCATGTGTGCAGTTTGATGCCGGCATGCCAGAGAAGCGTAACTGTGTAAGCTGAACGGTAGTGGTGCTGCACCAAAGGGCCTCGGTGCATAGTCTACAGAGAAGATGAGTAACTCATGCTGAAGAAGCAGAGAAGTTTGATTGGCAGATGATCAGATGATGCTGATTGCGCCGCTCACAGCGTGACCACAGCGTTATACCCGCACACGTCACCGGTTTAGTGCGCTATCATGTGAAACGTAGTGGATCCCACAGTTGAAACTAGATCTCCCCCCCGTCGTGTTTTAATGTAGGAGCAGTTTTCTTCTTCCATTCAACTTCCCGCTCTCTGAGATCCGGCTCTGCAACAGACACAGAGAGAATTCGGGCAAAAAGCATCATGGCCTTTCAACCCTGTAGGTTTAGGTAATAAACTCTGCAGCCTCTGTTGAAACACTGCTGAGGTAAGTGGAGCCTCTTTTATAGGCTATTTCATTGGAATTGCTTTGCTAGGAGAAACAGCTTGGATCCATGTTTATTTCCAAGCAGCAAAACACTGCAACAGGAAATGAACTTAGACACATTTAGAAAAAGTTTCAGCCTGAGACAGTGACATTATCTCCAGGAACAGGTTTTTCAGGTGTGTTAGTGCGGAGCTACAAGGCGTGCTTTCGTTTGGAAATGAGAACGTATGAGAAGCGTGAACGCAGCCTGAGGAAGACGCTGACCCTGTGTCTCCAGGGGTGTCAGATTCATGTATTTAATGAGGCCAAATCTGGTCTCAGGTAGATCCAAATCAGGATGTACAGAAACCTCATGAGTGCTCACATTCACGGCTGGAGTTCCCAGCCCCTGCCCTTCTGCTCAGCTTCAGTCTGCTCCGCTCGATAATCCAGAGAGAATCGAATCATCTCGACCGTTAATATCTTCCATATATTTGCTCATATCATGGTGTCTTAAAATAAACTGTAGCCACATTTATTTTGAGACATTAGTATAATTACTGCGAGCAGTGTATTGCCAATTTAACTGGGGGAAAAAAGAAAAGAAAGGCATCCTCCACCAACCTCTGTGCTGCGTTTGACATCACGGGTCAGTGTTCAGGTTTCGGTGGGAAACGCGTTGAATTGCTCTCTGGCACCAAACGGGGAGGACGGACTCGTGATGGCAGATGGCGGAGAGGGAGCGAAAAGCCAGGGAAAATCACTCCCAACATGTTTCTCCTCTCCAGTACAGCAGAGCGCCAAACAAATGCAGATTTCATTTGTTTACTCTCATTTATAACAAGTTGTAAAAGAAAAAAAAATGTATTTGACAAGACGGTTTAATCCGCACTTTAGCTAAAATATTTACTCATTATCCTCAATCAGCAAACCCGCCCCCCACCCTGTTTTTAGGGACGTAGAGCAGCCGAATGCACAAACAGTTTTTTAACCTGCCCACCAGCGAACTGTGCTGTGCACTGATAATATCAGATTCATACAAGCCTCATTCGATAGTGAATTGTCCTCGAGAGCTCTCGGGCCGTTTTAAGAGACATGTTGTTGTAGCGACGGTTTCCTGAAGGAGTGAAGCAGCCGTTGTCAGGGTTAAATTTTGCTTAGCGATCTTTGATTGCTACGGCAACACGTTGGAATGTGTACGGGCGCCGTAGCCCTCGCTTTTTGTGTAAAGAAAAATACGTGGCGCTCTTCATCTGTAAAACCTTTCTGTGAATGACGGGGCAGCACAGACTTTACCTTTTTTTTTGAGGTGTTATTGTTTTACTTGAGTTGCTTCTTCATGGGCTATTTCCTCCACACACACACACACACACACACACACACACACACACACACACACACACACTCACAGGCTGTCAGCTGTCAACCTCTCAATCCCCCACCTCTCTCTTCAGCCGATCAGTCCAACACAGGTTTGGGTTAAATGTCTCTCTCTCTCTCTCTCTCTCTCTCTGTCTCTCCCTCTCTCCCTCTTTCTCTCTCTCTCTCTCTCTCTCTCTCTCTCTTTCTCTCTCTCTCTCTCTCTCTCTCTGTGCTGTTGGATGTTATGGGGAAGAATTGAGGTCAGTACTTGCAGTTTCCTCTGTAGTATGAGATTTTGATTCCTGCCTGAGGGGGTATTGATTTTTTTTTTTTTCCTTTTTAAAGTCATTTAAACTTTATCGTTAGTAAACAACAAACAGTGACAGAGAGAGAGAAAGAGAGAGAGAGAATAACTTA
Organism: Seriola lalandi dorsalis; assembly: GCF_002814215.2. NCBI lineage: Eukaryota > Metazoa > Chordata > Actinopteri > Carangiformes > Carangidae > Seriola > Seriola lalandi. The sequence goes on along the minus strand of NW_019525446.1, from coordinate 127,642 downwards.
TTATATAAACTTCAGGACAGATTCAAACCAGTAACTTGTAGTTAAATTAAACAAACCTGAGCCTTCTCAATATCCAATCAGTAGTGCAGCCTCGGGGCTATTGATTTCCTGATGTCAAATAGTCTTAGAGGAACAGATGTATCTTGTTATAATGGATGTGAAGGGACCGTCAGTGACGTGCCGCTATCAGTGTAATAAGTTCTCAGGGGTTCTTCTGCGGCTGTTGTGACCCCACGGTGCTGTGAGGGAGAAACCTAGCTCCCCTCAGCGCTACACACATGTCGAAAAACAACAACAAACAAACCCTCCTTAAAGTTTTCTTCTCCAGGTCACTGGTTAATGTAATAGTTGGTAGACCTCGTGGGTTTGAATCCCAGTCCTCCTGAGCTGTTTTCCAGCTCGTCTTGACTGTCTCTGCTGTGTTGTGTCATGTATATGAGTCTGAGCTGCTGTAACATTAGTAGACCTTTGTATCTGACCCACCTTTAGCTCTAGAGGTGAAAGGTAATGTTTGTATCGATCTCTCCTCCACCCTAGTACAAATAATGAATTATAAATGTTTTCATTTCTTGAGTCTGCATTAATCCATAACCATGTTGCATTGACATATTATTAATACCGGCCCACAGTGCAATCTGAAAGGATTCTGACCCCCTTCACTTTACTCACATTTCCTTTTGCTAGAAGATGTTAAATTCAGTCGACACTCAATTCTCCATAAAGTCAAAACTGGATTTTTAGAAATATTGTGCAAATTTATAAAAAAAACAAAAAAAAACGAAAAACTGGAATATGACATTGACATAAGTATTCAGACGCTTTACTCAGCACCAAGTTGAAGCGCCTTTGGAAGTGATTACAGTCACCTCCGGAGCTCGGTCACATCGAACGGCTGGTGGTGGACGGACATTGTCAGGTCTCTGTGGAGGTGTTCAGTTGGGTTGAAGTCAGGACTTTGACAGAGTTGTCTCTCAGCCTCTCCTGTGTTGTCCTGGGTGCGTTCTGAGGTTCATTGTCCCGTTGGAAGATGAACCTTCGTCTTCGTCTGAGGTCCTGAGCTCTGGACCAGGTTTTCATTCAGGGTATTTCTGTGCTCGGCTCCATTCAGCTTTCCTTCAACCCTGACCAGTGTCCCTGCCCCCACTGCCTGATGCTGCACCGAAACCAGAGCCTTCCCCAGATCTGTGCCTGGATACAACCCTGTGCCTGAGCTCTGCAGGCAGCTCCTTCCTCCTCCTGTCTTGGTTTTAGCTCTGATATGCGTTGTCAGCTGTGAGACCTTGTATCAGACAGGTGTGTGCCTTTCCAAATCATGTCCAGTCAGCTGAATTCACCACCAGGTGTAGAAACATCTCAGAGATGATCGAGAGAAACGGGAGGCACCCGAGCTAAATTTCAAGTGTCAAAGCAAAGTGATATTTCCTTTTGTATAAATTTAACACATTTCTAAAATTCAGTTTTCTCTTTGTTATTATGGGGTATTGAGTGTAGACTGATGAGGGGAAAACTGAATTTAAAAGATTTTCAGCATAAAGCTGCAACATCACAAAATGTAAATAAAGCGAAGGGGTCTGAATACTTTCCGAACGCACTGTACAGTGGTTTGCGTGACTGCCTGTGTGATTACAGTTCCTGACGTGAGCAGGATTTTATCAGTTACGTCTTTATGTGTGTTAAACTATTATTTTGAGATCATGTGATGAGATCATTTTTACAGCACGGAGCCTAAATAATCAGTAATATCCACAGTTTCACACATGATGCTGTGCGGTTTCAAAATCAATAAGGATAATTCTTTCTAGGGTGTCCTGGTACTCTAATCTGCTCCACACGTACTGCCTGAAACCTGAATGCTGCACTAACTGTAGACCAGGCTATTTCTGAGTAAGATTAATGTTAGATTGCCAGCAGTATGCCTTCTGATAAGGATGAGCTCAGCGAAATGCAATTGGCAAATGGAGGCATGTTTTGATTGTGGGAGGATTGCTGTGGGCCATACCTTAGTCATATCACTCCAGCATTGTATAAGTGCTCTTTCATCAGTGGCCATTATGATGATTTTTTAAAGCTGTTTTTATGTTGCCTATTGCCTGACAAGATCCCATCGTCTTTAACTGCAGTGATAAGCCAGCGATGGGCTGTGAACCGTCCTGCTGAGGAGGCTCCAGGTCGTGTGCTTGCATTTGTTTGCTGTGCCTTCAGTGCCCGAGAGTAGAATAAGGTGCTTACCGAAAATGGCCATTTGATGAAAGCCAAACAGCTCTCTTGACAGCAACCAGCTGTCTCTGTTGCTGTGGTAACCCCCTGTAAGAACGGCAAAACGGCAGAGCGATCGGGTTTCTGTGGTAACTGTTGACTTTTGCTATTTTTGTCTCCTGAGCTCATGTAGTGGTTTTGAAGTTGAACAAACCAAAATAAAGGATGTCCAGTGAGGACTTTATCTCATCCCCCATGACAGAGACACTAATGTATTCTCATGGATCATCACCTCTCACCTTACACCATCACTCAACACGTGCAAAATCAGGAAGCGCTTCACCATAAAGCTCGTACACGCTCATCAGAACTTTTTAAGAAACAGAACTTGACTGGTTGTTGGATCTTCTGTTGTTTTACAGTTGCTCACTCACCGTTACTGCTGGGATAAGAGCTTCTATTCTATTTTTAAGAGTCCACCAAAAAGGAAGTCGTTGCTTATGTAAAGCTTTGTCTTTGAAGATGCGATTCATTGTGAGTTACCCCAGATATAACTGGAGCAAAAACATAATTACCATTTACCTTAATTGTGTAATTTTTTGGAAAATATTAAAGTTTTAAACTGAGTACACAGTCACAAACTAAGTGTGGGATTCAATATAAGTTTAATTAAAATAAACTAGTATTACTACAGTTAATCAGCTGGAGGCAGATGCAAAAAAAAACTCAACTCAAAACAACTCTGTGTTTGCACAAAGACAGAAATATGCACACATGCATTATAAAGCTGCACACACACGTGCTTCTGTTTTATAAATCTCAATCATTGCAGAACTGGGTGCACGTGCACATTTCCACTCAGCAGCACCCACCCTGGGTTAGGGTTGGCCTCCATTTGCATATTAACACGGGTACTCCACCTGTCAATGAGAAGAAGTGTAGTTTTACTGGATGTGTCACATGAGCGAGGTTCTCCAGCAGCACTGAGCAGATGTCATTACACACAGCTGTGGCTTTTTATAGCGCCAAGTACGGGCTAATTTATTTCATGTATCTGTAAACCATCCCTGCTGTAACGTCTCAATCATCGTTATTAAACGTCTGAAAGATAAACGGTGATTTTACAAAGTAATAATGGGATGTAAATGTAAATAGACAGAATAATAAAGTTAATCTTTTATGAATAGTTATTTTAAATGAATGTAATGTATAATAAATGAGCCTTTGATTGAAATTTTACACGTCGCTGTGCAGAAAATAACACAATCAGGAAATAAATATATACTGTATGTATATATTTGTGGTTTTAAGACCCAAAAACCATCTCAGAGTAGTTTTACATCTCCTCTCTCAGGCTTCTCTCTGCAGCTCTAGTAACAACAGGTCAGTGAGCCAATCAGAAGAGAGGAGGCTCTGACCCTCTCTTCTGATTGGCTGACTGTTTTCAGAGTGATTGAATAATAATACAGGAGATTTCAGCTAAATCACTCAGAGAAACCAAATCCTGCAAGGTTTGGATGGTGGGTCCAGGTGGGCGGGGCTTGGTGACTGCTTTGTTGTGACATCACAAAGTCACAGAAGTCCTGACGGCTGGTTTTAAGGCTCAGTTTCTGAATACAGGCTGTGTGCATTTCTCTGTGGACTGAGGCTTTGATACTTAATCAACTTCACTTCATACAATATGGGACCTTTAATGTCTCCTCACCATTTCACCTGCAGCTGGCTCGAGAAAAACTATGTGATGTGCACACATTGTTTTAAAAAGAAATACCAGTTTATGCGAGGAAAATGGCATTTGTGCGTTTTTTTGTTTGTACAGCAAGTTCCCAGAGTAAAGAGCCTGTTTGTCATTTTCTGTAGGAGGAGGAGCTGCATGAAAGAAACCATTCACTTTCTAACTCAGGTGGTTCTGTTCAAGTCTTCAAAGAATAGTGATGAACAGTGGAGTATTTCTGCCAGAAGCCTTTTCTTAAGCCCTCGGTGTTTATCACTGTGAAACAGTGGAGCAGCAAACTGTGCTGCCTGGTTAGCTCTGTTTGCGTCTCAAAGAAAACAAGTCTTCGTTTGTTTTTTCATGAACATACTTGTTTGTTTTTTTTTGGGATGGCCTGCTGTTGCGTTGGTCACTCATAGCCGCTCGGTCCAGTGTTCAGACAAGATCTCGGCCGTTTAATAGAAAAACCTGGAAACGCTTTTACATCATCCATAGTTCATTTTACTGGCATTCAACATGTCCATATATGGACGTAAGGCTGGTTGTGAAACTGTTCAGCAAACAGGACCAGCTCCCAGGCCATTTGCCGCTGCCATCCATAACTTCAGCGGTGCACAAGGCCGTGCCAACAGTAACAGAGCCGAGACTCTGGAGCTTTAATGATCATACGGCTCGGGCCAGAACCAGGGGAGGTGAGGTCATTCTGTTGCTGCTGGATCCAGCCGCACGCTCACCTCGCTCAGTGTGGAAACTGTTAGGTTCCCTTTGAGTGTCTATAGTAATTTCATGTAGCTCAACATTGGACTGTTTGGTATTGAAATGTTGAAATTGTAAACATTGGCACACAGTGTCGGGTTTGGCATTCAGGGAACCCACGACGCTCGACCAGTACAAAGCTCGGCTGTAAAACCCCTGCTTGTCTGGGTGATAAAATCCGCACCGATAACACAGTAAGTAAGAGGCCTGACGGCGGCCGTGATAAAAGATCAGAGAACTCGAAGCGACTAACACATAAAACAGCAGAGTGCATTGGATCGGTTAGATATCAGTTAATCAGCGAGATAAGTTGGACCCTCTGCCGTGGAATATAAAGGAGGAATAGATTACGGAGACAATAATTTCACAGTTGGTGTTTGCACAATCCAAACGTCTCTCCGCTCAAGCAGCTGCCTGTGTAAACAGCTGAATTTAAACACTCTTCCACTGGACCGTGCTGGGATCATGTCATGTTTGACAACACAGTAAAGACCACTAGCTATTATTTAGCGTCTGTGAGCTCTGATGGAGCCGTCTCTCCTCCACAAACCTTTTTAATCTCGTTCCTTTGATTCCTGATTTTGCTCTGAAATTGAGGCTAAAATTTGAGTTTGCTTCCTCTTCATTTATCAGATGTGCGCTCTCTCTCTCTCACCCATCGAGTTAACAGCAACTGTTGCTCGAGTGTGCGTTACAGGGCCGCTGTTGAGGGCCGCTCGCGTGATAATTCTTCTTTGTGGATCTTCAAGGAAGCGCGGTGATAATTGAATCAGTTCAGTGGGATCTCGTAGAGGGAAATCACTGCATTTGTCATCATCATGTTCAGACGCTAACGTCGAAACCGCGGCTAACCTTGTCAGCCATTTAATTTCACCGGGCTCTCTTACATCCTCCTCCTCTAGCGTCTTAGCGAGCTGAAGGAAGAAACAGAGTGCCGTGCGACCGGCGGGTCACTCATCCAATCAGCGGATCAAGTGGGGGGAAACTCGGCGCTGGGTGAAGGCGAATGATAATGTTTCACCCTCCGCTGCTGCTGCTGCTGCTGCTGCTGCTGCGGGCCTCCGGAGCAAGGCACTTAACCTCCAGTTACTCCACGGAACTGGTCGGTGGCCACGTGGAAGACCGGAGTGATGCGAGGAAGTGGACGCACGAGGGTCAAATAGCTGCAGATTAAAATCAGAGCGGACTCCTGGATATTTCCATTGCAGTAATCACACGACTGCAGGACTGACTCTCTGCTATCTGTGAATCTGCACCGAGCAGGCGGCTCCCTCATCCATTCTCCTGTAGGGTCATTTAGGGGTTGCCATGGTTACCTCTGCAGGAGGAGGCTAAGGAGCACCCCACCCCCCCTCTTCATTAAAATCCATGATATTGATTGGCTGGACTTGTATCTACGGACCCCCCCCCCCCCCCCC
>NW_019525446.1:101520-121448 GCF_002814215.2 Seriola lalandi dorsalis | reverse complement strand
AGAGCAGGACAGAGCTGGCTCGCAGTTCTGTCGGCCTGCTGTCACTCACAGACAGCAGCCAATCAAGAAAAACAAACTGCCCCCCCCCCACCACCACCACCACCACCACCACTGCTAGTAAATGTGCTCTCTGAAAGACGGCTAGCTGTGTGCATGTGTGGACAGCCAGTGGAGAAACTGACTTCTGGTGGAAGAAGAATCTCTCCACTTTGTGTTTTGCCAAAAAAGACATTTTCATTTAAAAAGCCTCGTTAGTATGTGTGTGTGTGTGTGTGTGCGTGCGTGTGCGTGCGTGTGTGTGCGTGTGCGTGCGTGTGTGTGCGTGTGTGTGCTGGATGTGTCGGTGGAATGGAGGGTAAGTAATGTGGTGGCTTCATTTGCTCGGCTGCTGTGTGCAGTCAGGATCTGTAATGCTGTGTGTCTGATCTTTCTCCCGTGCAAATGGCCTTTGTATTGTGTGCAGCAGGTGGCCCTGTACATTTTGTATTGATATTCATGAAGTGGACGGTTTGCTCAGTGCGTGGGCGAAGGCCTGCTGGCTGTGTGTGTGTGTGTGTGTGTTTGTGTGTATTTGCCTTTTTATGTCGTAGTAGTATATCTGTGTTAGTGTGAGGGATACACTCGCTGTAGCTGATATCTGTGGTTATACAGAGCGGTATTCAGTCTTTGTGTTTATTTTCTCTTGATGTCCCATATGTTTGTTTTCTTTTAAGCTCCGTGGTTGTGGGAAATAATTAAAAATAAAAGGTTGCTTGACAGATTGTGTCTGCCTGTGCAGCATCCTGCACTACGTCTTAGTTGTTGTTTGGAAGCCATGCAGCCGTGGAGCTGCTTTTTCTATCAGCCAGCAAGTAAAGCAAAGAAAAGTAATAACTCACCCCCCCCCCTTCCTTCTTCTCTCTTTCTCAGTTGCTTTATTGACATAAAATTGAAAATGATGATAATGCCGAAGCATTTTTGGGGCTCCACTAAGCAATTGGTCCATTTCATTTATTTTGGAGTGCATCACAGAAATGGAAAAACCAGAATAAAACCGTGAAATCAAACACAATTGTCACAAAGTGAAGAAAACGAACTTCGGAGAACGGCTACGATTATGCTGCTGTTTTCCAGACACAAAATGAACCCAACACAAATTGATGAATCGATTAAAAAAAAATAGACCTACTCACCTCGTAGCCAGCAGGGATTAAGTTAGTGCGCTTTCTGGCATCATCAAAGATGTCACTGAAGACGAGATAAACACTTCGGAACATTTTTTTTACCAATTCAGGATAAATATTCTCTGTTGTAGAGAATCAAATATTGACATTTTAAAGCAGAGACAACTTCACATAATCCTTTTTTCTCTTGGCAGCCATTTTTTTTTTTTTATGTTTGTCTTTGTCAGTTTCTAGTGTTTGACTGCCAAGTGTTGATTTAGATATCGCGCTCTTGGATTTTGAACTGTTGGAAGAAGAAGAGTCCAAAATGAAATGGAAGATTAGAAGTGGGATCTGATTCCATCGCTCTCTTCCAAGGCTTCATTTTGTAATTCAGGCAACACTTCTACAAACTGCTGTGTAAGTGGCACATGATTCTTGTTGTGGAGCAGGTTTTGTATTAATCTATAAGGATGTTTAGTATTAACCAATACAACAGCAATTGATTTCCTGGTCTTGTAAGATCTCTGACTGTACATACGTGAAAAGGTTCGGCTCTACATCTGTTGTTTTGAAATACCTTTACTGACGCCCAGAATAGATTTCCAGAATTTCAAATGAGAGTTTTTGAGTTGGTCCTTTTTGTCTTTTTTGATTATAAAGGTTCTATATTATAAATTAACTATATAATAAATCAACTTAATATAAACTGAGCCTCAAAACGAGCCGTCTGGACTTGTGCAACTTTGTGATGTCACAAAAAAGCAGTCAACACTCTCAGAAAACCATCAGCCAATCAGACGACAGGCTCAGAGCCTCCTCTCTTCTGATTGGCTCACTCAGCTGTTGTTACCACAGCTCCAGAGAGAGGCCTGAGAGAGGAAGATGAATTTTGGTTCTTAAAGCCACAAATATATATTCTAATGGATCAACACTTCAAATAAAACACAGAAGAAGAAGAAGAAAAATACGGAGCTTTAATGCACAAATGGTTTATTGTTTATTGATGTGCTTATTGTTGTTGAGGGTGAGTCCAAGAGCTTTGTAATGAGTTCTTCTAAGTGTCCGTGCAACACAACACAAGAACAACACACACAAGAACTCAGTGAAGAATCTGTCTTTGTTCATACATCCGGTCAGACTCTTCAGTCACACAGTCACTCGCAGATGCCTCTCAAACCCTCGCATGTAGACTGTGCAGTGCAGCGGTATCCATACACCTTACACACCACACCCACAGCCTGGCCGCCCAGACGTAGCCGCTGTGGCAGATGTTGGCTGCACGCTGTCTTGCTCAAAGGTCAATGGCGGTAGTTAGACCCAGACAGGCTCTGCTAGCAGCCGGGCTCCCTGATCAACCCTGCAAACGGCAAAACGTTTCGGGAGCGAGCTACATCCCGACTTTGGCTCATGCTACTCACACGATTACTTCCCTCTTCCTTAAAATTTTGAAGGTAAGATTCATTTCCTATCAGCACAAACGCCCGTACGCGAGCTGTAAAACTCACCGCTGCCGCATCACTGTTTTCAGAGCGTCTCAAAGGGAATACGACAGCTTGCTTAATACAGATGTAGGACAGCTGTTTTCAGTGAGATCAGTTTTCAAATCCTTCTACAAATGCTGCAGGACTGTGGTGCGGACTCTGACTTTTAAGATAAAATGTTTATGTCACCGTTAAAAAAGACTGAAGGGTGTTTAAGGGGTTTATGTCACAGTGACTTGCTGCTGGTGTCCGTGGGTTGGAGATTTCACACAGCCACTGCTACAGCTTAAGGATTTGCAAATATTTAATATGAGCTAAGTTCACATTAACATAAAAAAAAAGGCCAAAGGTCTTACAAGGTTCATCTGACTCACATTAAATCTGAAAGTCTGCGCTTTGACCTTAAGGTTTCAGAGCCGGTGTGCAGGAGAGCAGAGCTTAACAACGTGTGTCTCTGTCCTGAGCTTCCTGATTTCACTGTATGTGGTTTGTTCGACAATCTGTGTTAAGTACAACACTTATGTCTGGAGGAGGTAAATGATGTAGTAATTGATGTCAGTGTTGTAGGGCTGTATGTGTGTGTGTATAGATATATATATCAGACGTATGGTGGTTGTTCTCTTTTGTAGTTAAAGGACCTGTGTGTGTGTGTGTGTGTGTGTGTGTGTGTGTGTGTGTGTGTGTGTGTGTGTGTGTGTGTGTGTGACTGCGCATTTATGAGTGTGATTGTATGTTTGAACGTGTGCGTGTGTGTTTTATCATTCCGGTCAGGCCGGCGGTCTGTCAGCCGTCCCCTCCTCAGTAAAGGTCACGTCTCCTGTTGTCTCCGGTGACATTTAGCCTGAGTCTGTCTGTTAGAATTTGTCTCTTCAATTCATCCCGTTATCCTCCCAACATGCTCTCTGGCTGCCGCCTTCACCGGAGCGGTGGCAGCCACATAACGCAGGTAGGGGAAGTGAACGGTGTTTAGTTTAGTTTGAGTTGCAGCAATGAGAAACGGTCTCCTCCTTTTTGAAAAGCTGCTGTTGGATTTACACGAGGCCTCAGCCGGGCTGCAAATCAAGCCGCAAATTGTTTTAGTTATTTTTAAAGCAAAAATGTCAAGTATTTGTTTTTTTTTTATAGCCTCTCAACCATGAAGATTCAATGCTTTTTCTCTTAGTCACACGAGTTTAAACTGAAAATCTTTTCATTCTCAGACTGATGGTCAGACAGAAAACCCTTCTTTCCCAGCTTCCTTTTATTATCTGATGTGCTGCCTGTCTTTGCTGCTCTATGGCTGCACAGTGCAACTTCCTGTGTAAGGCTGCTGGTTTTAGAGCAGCAAAGAAGAATTGAACTCTGGGAAAACTGCTGTTTTATGTAGGTGTCATACTATAAAGTCTATCAATACACATTACGTGGTATTGGATCAGTGCATAGATTGTGAACTCGCAGATACCTGATCCGGTGTTTTAGTGTCTGATGCGTTTCTGATACAATAACTCTGTTCATGGGAAAAATAATCATCAGATTAATCGATAACAGAAAGATTTATTAGTTGCATTCCCAAATCAATCAGTTGAATTAAGTTATAGCAAATTAAATAAAGTTGTCTGTCAAGCAAAAATACAGCTTCTCAGATGTGAGGATCCGTTGCTTTCCTTTGTTGTTCAAGGATTGTGTTTGGGTTTAAGAGAAGCAATAAATATTTGTAACTATTCGCTGCCATTTTATTGATATAAAAGACAAATTTTCATAAATAAATCTTCGCAGATTAACTTGTAATGAGAGTAAGTGTGAGTTGCCGCCGTCCTGCAGGTATTTCTGTGATCCAGAGAGAGGGGTCGGCTGAGCGGGCTCGATTTACTCAGTGACAACAGGACGCATGGACACACGGTCGCGGCTTGAAACCAGCGAGCCTTCATTTAAATCAGCAAGACTCCTTTTTGCAGTGCACTCGAACACAGCCGCACAGCTGCAGCCGGCGCAGACCTGGATCAATGCGAGGATGTTGCTGCAGATCATTGTTGTGCAGAACCAAATAAATGTTAAGTTAAAAGGTAGTTGACTGGAGCCCGGCCAGCTACAATCAGTGGGCTGATTTTAAGACACACAAAAGCCACATTTGCTGAAAAAATGCCCCAGAGGAACAATACGAGCGTCTCCTCCCCTGTAGTTATAGTGTTCAGAGCTGCGTCGGTCCCGGCAGCACTGAGGTTTTTTTTTTTATTTCACTCGTGCAGTTGATGATGATTGCTCCAGTGGCTGCACACAAGGAGGGAACAGGGACACGTCTCAGTGACCTTAATATATACATGGCACAAGAGCAGCAGAATCACTTCAGTCTTTACGGGGTTTAGTGCAACGCAGGTCTTGGGAAATAGCTGAACAAAACATTATGCAAAAAAAAAAAAAAAGGAAGAAGCCAGTGGAGTAATTTATTTGTCATCATGCAGCTCAGTCTCTTTTTACAGATTTACACATCCTGTAAAAACATTCTGCTCACATGATGATCTCTCTGAACTCCTGAACCTGTCCACCGCCACGTGTTTAATTTATCCGAGTCTAAAGTTAATTGTGTGACTCTGAGGATTGTTTAATGAAATCATACAAGGAGGATGATTTTTTTTTTTTTTTCTCATCCTGTAACTCTGGTAACTGTGTCCTGCCCAAAGACGCATCAAATAAGGCTGCAAATAACAGTTGCTCTAATTGCCAGCTCATCTGTTGATATTTTTGTGGCTGTAAATTCCATCCGATGTTCCCAGAGAAGTGTTGGTATCCATGAGAAGATATATTGGTGGATTTAAACCAATTGAATAAAAATAGAGCCGATTTCAGGTAAATAGTCAAGGATCCAGGTGGGCGGGGCTTGGTGACTGCTTTGTTGTGACAACACAAAGTTCAGGAAGTCCTGACGGCTGGTTTTAAGGCTCAGTTTCTGAATACAGGCTGTGTGCATTTCTCTGTGGACTGAGGCTTTGATTCTTTCACAGTATTAATATAGAAGCTAGAGCTGATCTATAATCACACTACACATGGAAATCTCACTTTAAACATAACAAGACCTTTAATGCTTATTTTAAAGCTGTGATTATCCTGTGTCTTCTGGATTATGCCCGCCCTGCTATTATTGTTTTATGTGAAAAGACTGACTATGATGGCAAAACGTACTGTCTTGACAAAGATGAGCCGGTCGGTTGCCGGGCAGCAGTATCCTCTCATCAGTGCGGGCTGACAGCAGCTGTTAGGCCCGTTTCACCACAGGCCGGTCTGAAAGAGCCTTTTCTGCTAAGACGAGAGCCTCCACTTCACAGCAGTGAATAGCCGTCCAGCTGCACTTGGTTAATGCACATGTGTGTGTATGTGTGTGTGTGTCTGTGAGTGTGTGTGTGCATGTGAGGCTGGGGTTCATCTGAGTGGGGTCTTTGTCCCACCCTCCCTATCCTCTCTCTATGTGACTCCGAGGAGGGAATTAACATGACAAGCCAACACCACCGGCCAAATGCAGTCTAGCATCCTTTAGCAGAGTTTGCAGAATCCCTCAACTTTGGGCCAAAATGCAGGAGGAGGGGGGGGTCACCTCTAGCTACTAGCAGAAGTAATGGTACATTTTGGCAGGCTACCAAACATCAGTGGACTGTCCCACTTTATTATCAAAGACATCATCTTTTTTTTTTTTTTTCTCTTTCATCTGGGTTGTATTTTCCTAGTTTTGCCCGACGCTCCTGCTGGTTCTGATGACCACCGTCACTGCTGGCATTGTGGGTCCGCAGTGACACCGCTCAGCCACACAAGCAGTCACACAGATTCAGTCTTATTGCCCAAACACGCTAATGAATCTTTTGGCCAAGAGATTGTATGTACACCGCTCAACTCGCACAAGGTTTGTTTTTCTGAGCGGCGCTAGATTTGTTTGAGGAGAGTTACGGTTCTCAATTAGCAGTTAATCTTTTCTAAACAGCTCATTCTCAGGAAGTTGTCCCTTGCTACGTGTGATCCCAGTCAAACAAGCTTGCTCGGATTTCTGTGGCTAACGAGGCTCCTCTTCACCTAAAAGCTTAACATGGCGGCCTTTGTGATCGTAATTAAATCATAAACACGTCAGTTTTATTGTCGTATTTTAAACTGGACGTTTGACTAAACGATAATGAGCGGAAAGGACAAAGCTCAAAATATCATCTGTCACTTTTTGTAATCGGTGTAGATGTTTGTGAAATGAAAACACGGATTGAAAACAGATGGCAGAGACACTGTTTCGCTGCTTCATCCTCGAAGCATAATTATATCACTAGTCGCCGTCGTCCCTTCCTGTCTTACATAAACTATATATTTGCTGCTAGAAGAGAAATGCATCTCAACTGTGGCCAGGATGTGTGATAATAATAATAATGATGGTAATGTCTGGTGTTTAAGAGCAGCATGGATCAGCCTGTCACTGTGAGACTTGGCTGATGTGGATCACTGACTGTGAGTTGTAGTGTTTCCAGTTGACAGGATCTGATGTTCCTGTAAATGGCACTTGGAAATGAATTGGGTAGAAACTTGACTTTGCTGCTGTCGGCATTTGTGATGTAAAGTTTCTGTTTTGTTTAGTTAAACCTATAAAACTTCCAGGGCTGCAGCTAATGATTGTTTTCATTATGGACTAATCTGCAGATTATTTTCTTGATGAAGCGATTAATCACTTTGTTTATAAAATGTCAGAAAATAGTGAAAAATGGCAGCTATAATTTCCCACAACCCTAAGTGATTTTTTGACCAAAATAAAAAATCCCAAAACCTGAAAGACAAAACAACTAATCATCACATTTGAGAAGCTGGAACCAACAAATGTTTGTAATTTTGCTTGAAAAATGACTAAAACAGCGACTCGATTATGAAACTAATCCATTAATCAACTGATAATTGCAGCTCTAAAATTTCTGCTGCATTTTGAATTGTACATACTGACATTTATCACATTTGGCAGTCGCACTGATTTATTCATTTATTTGTTTATTTGAGAGGGATAATACATGTTGATGAACATCAGTGCAAATTTTGCAATGTAAACATGCTGGATTGTAGCACGTCCTCTAGGCAGGTAACATAAAACAAAAACCATTACAAGTCACAACACACTACTCTGAATATAAAATACACAAAATACTAAAAAAGACCTAAACTCTCTTGTGCTGATGAGGGCTGTAGATATATGACCTTTATCTCCCGCTGGCCATCGGTTCAGTCAGTGCGAGCTGATGTGTGACTTCCTGCAGCAGCCAGAGTTCAAGGCTGCTCGCTGAGCTAATAATGATAACCTCACAGAGAAAAATCAACCACCAGCAGGTCAAAGCTGACGAATTCTACCACTGTCTCAGTCAATCTAAGGCGATGACGTTTTAAATGCTAAAAGTCGTTTTTTTTTTTTTTGCATTGTGAAATTGTGACTGTTGAATTTCAGTAAAGGCTGCCAGTTAAAGCTCAGTTTCCTTCCTGGTTTTCTACCCACAATTTATCCTCACTCTGTAGTTAAGGCTTACCCTGGTCCCCCCGGTGTGTTGTGTAATTTCACGTCTGAGCAGTAGGGCTCTCTGGGAAATGCCAAACAGCGTATATGTTTTTTTGTGTGGAAACGTTTTATGTCTTGGAATAACAACTGTCCTGGAGTCTCGGGTCTTTTTGATGTTTTGTCTTGAACTCTTTTACCAGTTTTCTCTGTAGACATGTCCTAGTTTTATACGAACGCCCAGCATTTGTTTCTACAAATATCTTTTCTAAAGTGTTGTCCTTTAGTGTAGAAGAGATTCTCTAGTATCTGATAGCGAGCTCTAACCCACCTGTCTTCTCTTTGTGTCTCCTCCGCAGTAAGCATGTTTCTCAACACCCTGACGCCCAAGTTTTACGTGGCTCTGACGGGCACTTCCTCCCTCATATCAGGACTCATATTGGTAAGAGACTGTATTTTCACTTTTTATCTGATTGTATTGAAGCGGATAACTGGTATCAGTTGAAACTAATTATGATGTCAATAGAAACACGGGTATCACTTTTTGAAAATGATCAAACTGTACACTAGTAAAACAATAGGTGTGACTCTTGGCTAATAACTACAGTACTTAAAGGTTCTGTAAACGGTTGTCACTGCTACTAGACCACCAGCATCTTAAACCAAATCCTCTACAACACACAAGCCGATTTAAAAAAAAAAAAAAAAAGATAAATAAATACAACTATTAGCTCACGCTAGCATTGCTGTGATATGTCCACAGCAATACTAGCGATAGCAACATTTGCTGAACACATTTATAGCATTCCAACTCAAGTGGGGACCCTTTAGCAGCTCAGAGGGTAGAGAGAGCCAGACCAGTATTGGCTCCACGGTTGGACTGGGAAACAAATTCAGGCTTGCACTCATCCGCTTGGACCATCCCACATGAATGACACTAATGGAGCCAGTAAAGACACTGATGGAGATGGTAAAGACACTGATGGAGATGGTAAAGACACTGATAGAGCCAGTAAAGACACTGATAGAGCCAATAAAGACACTGATAGAGATGGTAAAGACACTGATGGAGATGGTAAAGACACTGATAGAGCCAGTAAAGACACTGATAGAGCCAATAAAGACACTGATGGAGATGGTAAAGACACTGATGGAGATGGTAAAGACACTGATAGAGCCAGTAAAGACACTGATAGAGAGGGTAAAGACACTGATGGAGATGGTAAAGACACCGATGGAGCCAGTAAAAACTTAAAAAACTTTCTGGATGTTTTAATGGTCCATTGCCACCAGCATTTGAGGTGGCAGTCCCCATGGCCGGTCCATCTGTGCTCCGGTCTTATCTCTTTCTTCGTCTGAGGCCTTTTTCAGCCAAAAGAAGTAGTTTCTTCAGTGGAGGAAATTCTGGAAGGTCGCTTCCACCTGAGCGCTGTGTACTGCACTGAGCCATCTGGCGTGTGGGCGGTCCCTCTGTGTTTATAAAGATGGGGAGGGCCAACACTTTAACATTAGGGATTCACATGCACTAACACGCGTGTGTTGCCATCCCGGATACCAAAGCAAAGGACAGAGAAACTCGGATTACAACACACACAGAGAGGGTGAGACTTCACTCCTCAGGACGCCATTACTCATTATACTTTTACATTGAACATAATTGTTTACTGCTACATTATTATTTTAAATCTCATTTACAGAAGCTTTTAAGCCTCTTGCTGTTATGGTCATTGCACATTGTTCTGGTTGCAACAGCTAAATGCAAAACTCCCAATTTAAGTTTGATGACTGTGCACTCTTTCTTGACTTTCTAATTCATAATATTAAAAAGACAAAAATCAATTTTCAGCTGGCTCCCTATGAGACTTTATGAACCCAGGTTGTAATTTGTCAGAGCTGTTATCACAGGTTCAGAGGCCACAAGGAGCTGGGCACAGAGGAAATCCATACTCGTAAAGTCCCTCACAAGACGAGCTGCAAAGAAATGTCAGCCTCTGGCATTGTCGCTGTCCGTCGCCCTGGCCGATCACACCATGCAACGCATTTTTAATGTGCTTTTCAAACTACTGAGAACACATTTTGGGGATGCCATAGAGGTCTCCATCTCTGTGCATTAAACACTCTGCTAACTCCAGTACTGACTGAGCTGCCCCTGAGCAAGGCACTTTACCCTCAGCTGCTGCAGAGAAGGCAAACAGTGCAAAATGTCAGGTTTAACGTGCATCTGAGATGTGGTTAATGTTGCAACTATCCCTCAGTCCCCAAGCTCTGCAGAGAGCGCCCTGTCTGCTTACGTCGGCGCTCAAATATAAATAGAATAAAGATGTGACTGAGATTATCAAAGCAGGGATGCGTCATAATGAAACTGTTAGCACTGCTTCTCCTACTTATGCAGGTATTTTATCTCTTTCAAGTTCTTCACAGAGACAGCCAACTGTGCAGCAGTGGTTGGTCTGTATTTTAAAATAGCTCCTGTCTTAATTAACTCACTCTCTCTTCCCTGTGGGCTATTGGCCAATAGGCATAGGCTGCTTAGAGATGGAGTCGAGCTTTGCACATGCTCTGTGAGACGATCAAGAAATGTGGAAGCCAATTGGTTTCATCAGCGTGGCACTGGTTATTTCTCTGTAATTGGAATAGATGTTTATGTCCCAGTTCGGTCATTTTTCCACTAAAGAGTTTGAAATATACACCCCCCCCCCCAAAATTTGTTATCACTTCCCCCCTAAAGCAGAGGCTGACAGTATAGCAGCTTTACCAGATGGCATCGCTACATCTATTAAAATAGCTCTCATCAGTGAAATCTGGATGTTTGTCTCACATAAAAACTCATTAAAACTAGTAAGTAAATCAGTAAATATGTGTTCATTTATAATGTACATTTATTTTAAAACCAGGGTTGCAAAGTGAAGCATATGAAAACATAATTTGATGAAAGAGAAACTAAAAATAAAAAAACAGAATAAAAACAAAGAGGAGTGAATCGGAGCAGGAAGCATCAAGCTACAGCGAAACACTCTTATATTTGTTTTTGGCTGACGAGGTATTTTTATGAGCAAATATAAAATATTCTGTCATTGAATGAAAGTCATGTTGAACAGTTCGATTTAAAGATGCTCTCTCCCTCTCTCCCTCTCAGATCTTTGAGTGGTGGTATTTCAGGAAATATGGGACCTCCTTCATAGAGCAGGTGTCTGTGAGCCACCTGCGCCCCCTGCTGGGCGGAGTGGACAGCAGCTCCCCCAGCAACTCCAACACCAGTAACGGGGAGGCTGACTCCAATCGGCAAAGTGTTTCTGGTAAGAGCTGTTACATCAGAGCCCAGCCGGTGCACTGTTGATTAGTCGACTGAAAGGAAAGTAATTGCTGATTATTCTCATAATTGTTTCAGTTAACTCATTTTTTTAAGCAAAAAATGCCCCAAAAAAATTCATTCTCACAGCTTCTAAATGTGCCTCATCTACAATAGTAAACTTTACATTTTGGGAGTTTAATCTGTCCATCAGAAAAAAAAAAATCAATCTGAATAAACAGTTTCTTCTTCTACTTAATGTGGAACTGTCACCCTGATCCCCCATCCCCTCCTCATTAGCGCTCCCTGGTGGTGAGGAGCCACCATCACCACCTTGATATCAGTCCCTTCCTGTTTTCATTACTAACAGACTAAACAAACAGCACTCGACACGCGCTGTAAGTCCATCAAGTCTTAATTAGCTGTTCCCCAGCAGCTCCACACCCTGAGACCCAAACCATAAAAAGCTGCACTACCTAACGTAGGTAGTGCAGCATAAGTCTTTCCCAATCAGTGACCTCATTATTAGTCATTAGTGGGATCCCATAATCCTCGGTGAAGCTTGGCTTGAGTTGAATAACGGAGCGGCTATTCTTAAAGTTTGGCTTCACTGATGTCCCCAGAGTTGAAGAAGAAAGAAAGTGGGAGGAGGAGGAGGAGTAATAAATATATATATAGAGGAGTGTCTGTGTATATCTGGAGATTTCAACATTCAACTTAATAACTTACTTGACACCTTTTGGACTGACTCAACAACACATGTGCAGGCCGACTCTCAGCTGGGGACACACCTTACATTTATTAATCACAGGAGTCCTGAGTCATCATTTGTTTCAGCGTTTGATTTTGCTCTGTCCGTTTCTCCTGACACCGAAACTGTTGAAAAACAAAATGTCAGTAAATCAAAAACTAGTACATCGTTTTAGTCAAGTGTGTTTTATTGAGTAAAAAAAAAAAAACTGCATGATGTAGGACAAGAAAACACAGTCGATATTTTCATTACAAAAAACAAAACAAACAAAAAAACTGAGAATACTAGAAATAGTGTCGAACTTAAATTCACACATAAGAAAAAATGCTCTCTTGTATTCACCGTCTCTTCTCTGAGCTGCTTCACAGTCCGGCTCTCACCTTCTCTGCTGCAGTGACACAGAGCTCCGCCGCCTGGTTCCTCCGTCGGTTTTAACTTCAGAAAAGAACTAAAGCGTCTGAAATGTTGTAAAAATGTTGAAGCTGTTTTTCACCTGAGGAAAAAAAAAAAAAATCCCACTGACGCCAGCGTGTGATTTTAACATGTGGCTTTCAGGGAGGCTTCGTCGCTTGTGTTGGCTTTCAAAATAAATGAGTTTCTGCAGATAAAAACTGTTATTAACAGTGAAACGCAACACAGAGCATCAAGACTGGAGTTGATTATATAATCCTGAGTCGGTGCATTGATACCGAATTAGATAGTGACCAAGAGTTATCATAGAAGGTTTATTTGAAACACTCCCAAATGAGTTGAATGTGTAGCTGTGAATCAGAAGAGGCAGCGCCAGGATTTATCTGTCGATGACGCATCGCTCACCTGCTGCTTCAGATTCACTCATTCGTTTGTGAAATACGTTTTGATGTAATATTTTCTTCTTCAGACGGATTCTCTCGCATGTTTTCCAGCTGTCAGGTCGGAGTGTATGATCCCAAAAGCCTGTACAATATCTTTAGGTGCATACCATTTAAAAATGAGGTTTTTGGATCAATAACATTTTGTAAATTGACAGTAAACCAAAAACTAACATTTTTTTTGGACTCCGTTAAAGTTCTGATAAAAGTATGTGAGTCCACGCTCTGCCTGTCGAGCTGCACAGGGAATCGAACCCCCGACCCTGCCGGTGTACTCGTTGAACTACAGCAGAGGAGATTAAAGAAAGTTGAGTCTGTCCAGTAGTTTCCTCCACAGTCGCTCGGTGCGAGCTTCGCTTTAGTGGCTCCTTGGCTTCGGTTCTACATCAGTGAGTCTTTGATCACGGTTAATCCGCTGAACGTGTGTTCGTCTCCCAAAGGAAATCCATTCATTTCCAAAGAGGAAATGTCTTAGTGCTGAATAAGTGACTTGGTGCCTTTCTGGTTCTGTTGCGGATGATACAGGAAAACATTTTATCCCACACACAGATTAATGCAGCTTTCTTTTTATGTGATTAAAAAATCGTATTAGCGGAAAAACCAAAGTTGTAATAAAGTTTAAGTTTAAACACGATCAGTTGAACCTCTGCAGGTTTCCTCCGGAGGATCCTGTCGTTGAACTCCTCTTGCTTTTGTTTTCAGCCAAACAACTTTGAATTAAACAGGATTACGTGCACCGTATTAAATCAACAAGCCGCGATGGAGAGAAGAAAGGCAGTTTAATTATTTCAACTGTACTAACCCTCAGATTTCACACTAATAATCTCCTCTGTGTAAATCCCTCCACTGAAGCCAGAGATGCAGTTTAATTCTCTTTGTTACAGACGTCAAACACAGACAGTTTCGAGTGAAGTCACTTGATTTGATTAGTGAAGGGTCTGAATCTTTCACAGCATGAGTTCAATTCAAGTGTGTGGGATTTGTTTTCTAATTTGAGTATAAATGTCATAGTGAAATTATTCCTCTTTATCAGGGAGGGAATGTTTCAGTGGTTTTGAACTGGAGTAGAAATGTGTGTTTGCTTGTCAAGATCTTTCCATGATGATGCTTCGATTCAAAATCAGAGATCTTTCACTTTGTAGTATGTTTAGAGCTCCAAAAATGTTCTCTCCTACACTACCCATAATGCAATTTAATGTGCTTCCTGCATGTTAATCGCCAAGAATCCAAAATATAAAAAATAAAAATGTAAATAATCATAAATAAAAGTATAAAAATTCTAAAATAATAAAGAATAATATAAAAAAATAATGTAAAATAAAAAATAGAAAAATCTAGTAAAAATAAAATAATGAATAATAAAATATAATGAATAATATAGCTAATAAAAATATAAAATAGAGAGAGCAGAGTTTCTATAATAGGTTTTCTTATATATGTTTATAAGGTTTCTCCAAGCCAAAGCTGCTAACCCCTGATTACATTACATTGTTACATAACGTTATTATACAGCTGTTTTTGCAGACGGGAGGAGTTTATCATGAGGATTACAAGTCGTCATACACATCTGCTCGTCCAAGTCCAAAGATATTTTTGGTATCAGTATTTCAAAAACCCATAACGTTGGATCCTGCGCCCTGCATCGATCTGCTCAGAGCCGGCAGCTGAAACCCGGCGGCTCCTGAGTTACTGCAGAGGCTCGTTTGGTCACTGAAGAGTTCTCAGGCCTTTTCTTCCCCTGTCTGTCCCGCTCTCAAAGAGGTGGGCGTGCCAGTGGGGGGTGGGGGGTGAGGGTGGTGGCAGAAAGCAGTCGAGCCCCTTTGAAGTGCGCAGAACAGGCTCAGTGTCGACTTTACCCTTGACACTCATCGCCGGTGTTGTTCTCTCTCTGTCTCCCTCCTGCAGAATGTAAAGTGTGGAGAAATCCGCTGAATTTATTCCGCGGAGCCGAATATAATCGGTGAGTGGCAGCAGCTGAGCTACCTGCGTCTGAAAACCCCTCGGCCCGTCTCCGCTGTCTTTCTCCCACCCTCCCTCTCTCTGATCTGTGTTTCCTCTCTCTTGTTTGTTTCTATAATCAGTCCGCCTTCACTCTCCTGCCTCCTGTTTGTCATCTTTATCTGTGTTTGACGTGTATGTGTTTCTTCATTTTCCTCACTTCATCTGTTCAGTGTTTTTCTCCTCAGACACTGTAGATTCATTCAAAACGCACCTCACGCCTTTTTATTAAATCCCTTCAACGTCTGGACGGACACGCATGTAAACTGCAACTCGATTGTTTCCTCTTGAGATTTTCTTTGGTTTCTTTTTCTCCCTCCCTCCGTCTCTGTTCTCCTGTCACTCCTCTGTTTCTCTCTCTTTGATGTGGCTGCCTCCTGTTCTTCCTGTTGAGTCATCCTCCGCTTTTCCATTTCTCATGCTGCAATTATCCCGTCTTCTTCCTCTACCTGTCAGACCACATGCTGAGCTCCATTTCTTCACTTTGGCCAATCAGAGTCAAGTGCATTTCCTATTAAGTCAGCACAGCTTGCTCAGGTCTCTGATTCTCTCTTTCTGTCTCTCTCTCTGCTTCATTTTGTCGTCCCTCCGGTGCCTTTCACTGGGATACTGTCGTTGTCATGTTAACGATCATTAATGCGTCTTATTTTGTCTCTTGCCGGCGCTCAGATATACGTGGGTAACGGGTCGAGAGCCGCTGACGTACTACGACATGAACTTGTCGGCGCAGGACCACCAGACCTTCTTCACCTG
Organism: Seriola lalandi dorsalis; assembly: GCF_002814215.2. NCBI lineage: Eukaryota > Metazoa > Chordata > Actinopteri > Carangiformes > Carangidae > Seriola > Seriola lalandi. The sequence goes on along the minus strand of NW_019525446.1, from coordinate 105,707 downwards.
CGACTCGGATCACCTCCGGCCCGCTGACGCCAGTAAGAAAACACATGAGCAGCAACTGTTTTGCATATGCAGCGTTACACAGCTGTTGTGTCTTGCTTCACGTGTTTCTGTTTGTGTTTGTGTTTGTGTTTGTGTTTGTGTGGCGGCAGTCATGCAGAAGGCGTGGAGAGAGAGGAACCCGCAGGCTCGCATCTCTGCAGCACATGAAGCTCTGGAGCTTGAAGAGTGAGTTTAACTGTCCGTTGTTGTGATGAAGCAGGTCGGACTTTACGTTTGCGCCATTAAGAAGAGTGAAGAGTGTTAATGCGAGAAAGCAAAAGTGTAATTGAAACGAACCATCTGTGTTTATGGTGGCGATAATTAATCACGATGGCGTTACCCAGGGAAACAATCAGGAAGTCTCTGCAGCATGTGACGTGTGAAATCGGTACTTTACAAATGAATATTGAAAATTTTCCTGTTAAAACTTTCATTCGTCTAGAAAAACACAGATTGATTTCTGTTCTTGTTTCCCGCCCAGGACCCGCCGTACAGCGCAGTAGTAGTTTCAGCAGTTGTTCGCAGTGAGGAGAGAGTGAGGCCACTCCGAGCTGCAAACTCAAAACATCTGAACTTTTCAGAAAGGCGCCGGTGTCACCGCTTACAGCTCCGTTCAATCAGAAAGCTCCTCAATCAGACGGGGCAGGGCTCGTCACCATGGCAACCAAGAAAATGGCAGTAAAAGCCTGTTTTGGCCGTTTCTGTCAATCTGGAGTTTTTATTTATGTTGGATAGAAACTACGGCACCGAGGGTCGTTCGTCTGGTCGAGTGGAGACCATGAAGGTTTAGTCCTGACCTGCAGCGACCCGAGACCCTCTGCTGCTCGTCTTCCTCTCTCTCTCTCTCTCTCTGTCTCTCTCTCTGTCTCTCTCTCTCTCCCTCTCTCTCTCTCTGTCTCTCTCTCTCTCTGTCTCTCTCTCTCTCCCTCTCTCTCTCTCTCTCTCTGTCCCTCTCTCTGTCTCTCTCTGTCTCTCTCTGTCCCTCTCTCTGTCTCTCTCTCTCTCTGTCCCTCTCTCTGTCTCTCTCTCTCCCTCTCTCTCTCTCTCTGTCTCTCTCTCTCTCCCTCTCTCTGTCTCACAGCAGCTATCGTAATAAAGTGTGGGAGCAGATCGGCCGGACGCTGAATGTTGTCGCACACCTACTTCCTTGTTGCTACACAGCAGCTGTCGTATCCAGCGGCGACACGTTCATCCGTACAAAGGCTGAGGGCGAGCGTCTCTCAGTGTCAAACAGATAGTAATAAAAAAGCAAAAGGGGGTCGATGCCAGTCAGTCATACAGCGGGGGTGGTGGTGGTGATGTGTTATTAAGATATTGTTGTCATGGAAACTAAACCCACGCTCGGTGCTTATTTTGAGGAAGTGCAGAGACGAGGCGGTTGCCCAGCACCCTGCCAACGCTACACGTCCTCATCTAGTTTAATCAAGCCGCTGGAACCAGGAAGCTGCTGCCGTCACATGGCGTTCTTACTGACACACATCTGGAGCTGTTTGACAAAAACCTGCAGGGACGATACCTCACTGGTTGTCAGCGGCTTCTGAGCCCCCGTCACAGTTTATGGCCTTAATGTGGACCAGTTTCATCACAGCGGTTTTTGTCCTCGTCGGGTTCTTAAATTCCCGAAGAGCTGCAAGTGCGACATTAACAAAATCTTAGAGAAAATAATTATTTTATGTAATTTTTTCTCTATTATCCTTTTAATCATTTGGACCCTCTGGGGGAGTCCTGACCCCCAGGTGAGGAACCGTTGCCATAATCATCCATTTGGAGAGAAAGATCTTTGCTGGTTATAAAAATCAACCTTTGTTTATCAGCCAACAAACAAATCGTTTTTATTTTAAACCTTAAAATTCAAGCCATTACTCCAGACTTATAATATAATAATGAACCGTTTCCTGCGGGTCTGTAGCGTCAGTGTCTTGTGAAGTGAAGGGTTAGAAGAAGCGTGCAGGTTTTTTCTCATAGAGAGTGATGATGCGTCTGATCACAGATCGGCCCTCTGGGCGCCTGCATCATTCACAAGGGGGGGGACGACGACATGACGACTTCACTCGTTTTCATGGCGGCGTAGGTTTATTTTTAGGAGCATCCGTGACTACAAAAGGCCGTGCGGAGGAATTGTGGCGGTGCCGTACGCCGCTCGACTCGCGGGAGAACGTCTTTGATCAGAGCTCTGTCAGACGCTGCGTTCAGATACACGAGGCGTTTAAAGACAGGTTCATAGTGTGGAGACAAACAGCTCCATGAGCACGAGCTGCTACATTAATGAATTAACCCAGACAGGAAGTGAGGGTTTCATTCTCTGCTTAATAGGAAACAGAAAAGAAGCGTATTCAGAGTCGACATGGAAAACTAAATAACCTTTCCTCTGCTCCCTCCTTCTTCTTCTACCTTTCTCCCTCTTCTCTCTTTTATTCCTTCCTCTCCTCCCTTCTGTCCAAATCCCTAACCGCTCCTTTCCTCTTGTCTCCTTATTTCTCTCCTTGCCTCTTTACTTGTTTCCTTTCCTGTTTCCTCTTCACCTCTCACCCCTTCTTCCTCTACTTTCCTCTCTCGTGTCCTTTATCCTTCCCTCATCTCCTTCCGTCTCCTCCTCTCTTCTCTCCATCATGCTTTCTCCTCTGCTTTCCTTTTCTCGTTTCCTCTCTTCATGTCTCCTCCTGTTTCCTCTCCTCTCCTCCTGTAGTTGTGCGACAGCATACATCCTCCTGGCGGAGGAGGAGGCCACCACCATCATGGAGGCCGAACGTTTGTTTAAACAGGCACTAAAAGCTGGAGAGAGCTGTTACCGGCGCAGCCAGCAGCTCCAGCACCACGGTACACAGTACGAAGCCCAGCACAGTGAGTGTAATCCGCTCAGTATCAGCACGGCTAATCATCACACACGCTCTTTCATTTCATCACTTCCTGAGCCATGAAATCACATTTAAAGGAGAGATTTGATGATTCTCTTTAGCTTGTAAATATCTCATCTGCAGCTTCACAGACTCGCTGCTTCATTATTCTTCCAATTTCATGATGAGAGCCTGAAATGATGTAAAGAGTGATGTGTGTGTTGAATTATTTGTGTGTGTGTGTGTGTGTGTGTGTCTGTGTGTGTGTGTCTTCACCAGGAAGAGACACTAATGTGTTGGTGTATATAAAGAGAAGACTGGCCATGTGCTCCAGAAAGCTCGGCCGAACACGAGAAGCAGTAAAAATGATGAGAGATGTAAGTACACACCCTGCCAGCAACACACACACACACACACACACACACACACACACACACACACACACACACACACACACACACACACATGCAGAAGGTTTCAGTTTAATTTCCAGTGTCGTTCACTCGGGTCTCAGGGATTTAACCAGACAATTCACTGTAACTGACCCAGAGCTGTTGTCTGCTGACTGACTGACTGTGCATGTGTCGCCCCCTGTCCGGTATTACATGTAACAACAGTTGTGTGTTTTCCAGTTAATGAAGGAGTTCCCTCTCCTCAGTATGTTCAACATCCACGAGAACCTGCTGGAGTCGCTACTAGAGCTCCAGAACTACGCTGACGTGCAGGCCGTTCTGGCCAAGTACGACGGTGAGGGAGACACACACACACACACACACACACACATAAAAGTTGATTTTGATATCAAGATACACAACCACATCCCAGGGCTCTTTGATTGTGAAGCTCAGTCCCAATTTGTTTGGGTCGTTACAGCTGAAATTAATGTCGTTTTTCCAAAGAAAACAAATGTAATTATTTTCTTTACACCCCCCCCCCTCTCCCCCCCCGTCTCTGAAAAGACATTTGACTTTACACAGTTAACATCTGTCCGACATAATACTTCAGTTCAGTGAGTAAAGTTGCCCAGAGTTTAAAACCAGTGTTTTAGAGCTGTCATTTCTGAAACAGCTCATTAGCTTCAGCTCCTCGACCTCATTACTGCTGCTAAACAGCGTTTCCATTTTATGCTGCACTGCTTTATTATTATTATTATTATTATTTATTTATTTTTAAAGTTTTTAATTGTCTAATTGTTTCATTTTTAATTTAGAGCTGCACTCGTGTCGCAAATGCTGCTTTTGTTTTCAGATTTAATCAGGTTCAGTTCAGCAGCACAACCGCTCTGAAAAATTCCACTTTGTTGAAACTGTGACA
>NW_019525446.1:101035-101410 GCF_002814215.2 Seriola lalandi dorsalis | reverse complement strand
CAGTAGAGGCCGTATTAAACAGCCAGAGCTTGAACAATTAATCCTTTAGTTAAATGGCAGGAAAATTAATCGGAGACTGTTTTTCATAATGAAGCTTAAATGCCAAACGCTTCCTGAGTTTCGGCTTCGGGTGCGTGCGGCGGCGGCTCGACGGTAATTAACCGTTAGTTGCCGCCCTGGTGCCGACACGCACGTGGACAGGTGCTGTGACAAAGATTTAAACGTCAGCGTCACGTTTGACATCTGTGAAATACGGAGTCAAAGCCGTGAAACCCAAACTCATTACTTTCAGTCTCAGCGGCCCCGCCCCCTTCCTCCTCCTCTGTTTCACCTGTAACTCCAAACTTTTTTGCTGCATTCACTAAACACCCCCCC
>NW_019525446.1:0-100943 GCF_002814215.2 Seriola lalandi dorsalis | reverse complement strand
TTCTCCCCCCCTCTGTCTCTCTCCATGTCTGCTTTGTGTCTCCTCCACAGATATTAGCTTACCCAAATCTGCAACAATATGCTACACAGCAGCCTTGCTCAAAGCGAGGGCGGTATCGGACAAGTGAGTATCGCTTTCCTTCAGCTACAATGCTCAAACGGGGAGGGGGGAGGGGTTGGAGGGGTTGGAGGGGGGGGTGACATACCTGTTCTGCTATTTGTGAGTTTAAAATAGAGCTGATGGTATAATACAGTTACACTAGTGGTGCACAGGCAAAACAATACTGTCAGGGGGTTTTTACATTTAGATCATGAAACAGTCTCAGTGACAGACCGCTGTCCATCAGTCACCATGACAACTGTCCCTCAGACAAAGGCCCTGTTCAGACCTGGTATTAGCATCCATCTCAATCAGCTCCTCTGAATCAAACAGTATAAAACGTTATTCTCTCTCTAAAAACAACATTGCATACGTGTTTATTTGCATATGAAGTCTGGGAAGTGAGAGCCGATCACAAGCGGAGACGCTGGAGACGCCGAGGTCTGAACGGGGTCGATCGACGTCTGTCATTGACCCGGCGAGCAGGAGGAGAAACGTGCGAGACGAACCCTCAGCTCTTTAGCATGTCAGAGATTTACGTGATGTTGTGATGCAGCTGTGTAGCGTCGGTATCCAGCGCTGCAGGAGTCGCTTTTCAAAATCACACTGATCATGTAGTGACCGAGTGAGAGTCCTGATGTGTGTGTGTGTGTGTGTGTGTGTGTGTGTGTGTGTGTGTGTGTGTGTGTGTGTGTGTGTGTGTGCAGGTTCTCTCCAGAGGCAGCGTCCAGGCGAGGGCTGAGCACAGCAGAGATGAACGCAGTAGAAGCCATCCACAGAGCGGTGGAGTTCAACCCTCACGTCCCCAAAGTGAGTCTCGGAGGGATGCTACACACACACACACACACACACACACACACACACACACACACACCTGCTGAGCTCATGCTGTCGTCACGAGCTCACCGTGTCACACAGCCACTGACATGACACGCGACTGGCTACGAGGAAGAGTTGTTCTTGCCGGTGCGGACGCTAAATGACCTTTGACCTCTGTGGCTGAAACCTCTTGTCACTCATCAGCTGAGTTACAGCGCAACATGAACTTACAGAGTCTGTGATGGTGACGTCCATGCAGCTTTAGTTAATGATAAACATATTTCCTACAACTTGACGTACGATCCTATCCTGTTCATCATCATCATCATCATCATCACCTGTCTTTGTTCCTCTCTCCTCCTCTTCCTCCTCCTCCTCCTCAGTATCTGCTGGAGATGAAGAGTCTGATTCTTCCTCCAGAACACATCTTGAAGAGAGGCGACAGCGAGGCCATCGCCTACGCCTTCTTCCACTTGCAGCACTGGAAAAGGGTGGAGGGGGCGCTCAACCTGCTGCACTGCACCTGGGAGGGCAGTGAGTACACACACACCTACACACACACACACACACACACACACACACACACACACAGTTTCTGTCTCATCAGCTGTCCCTCGTTTGTGTGTGTGTGTCTTGTAGCGTTCAGAATGATCCCGTATCCTCTGGAGAAGGGTCACCTGTTCTACCCTTACCCCATCTGCACAGAGACGGCCGACAGAGAGCTGCTACCCAGTAAGAGACGCCCTGACACACACACACACACACACACACACACACACACACACACACACACACACACACACACAAAGTGTAATATATTCAGTAGCAGGCAAAAAAAAACAGAATTAATTAGTAAAAGTTTGTGTTGGAGTTTGTTTTATGAGATTAATTCATATAGAAGTAACGATCAGTTACAGCAGCTTTATTCACTGTTCTTACTTTGAGTAATTATGTGAATTCCAAAGTCTAGCACAGAAATGTGGTGGTTAGATTCGTCATTAATAATTGTGATGACGAGACAAATTCCTAAAGAGAGCGCTGTGTGTGTGTGTGTGTGTGTGTGTGTGTGTGTGTGTGTGTGTGTGTGTGTGTGTGGTCGTTGGCTGACGTGGACTGTGTGTCGTCCCGCTGTCTGCACGGCAGCTCGTCTGTCCTCACACAGAAACCCGCTCCTGATTAATTTGGCCTCCGGCCACCGGCAGCGACACACACTGTGTGTGTGTGTGTGTGTGTGTGCGGCAGGGTAGATGTTTGTTTACCGCTTGTTTCGTCACGTCGCTGCTGCAAGTTTAAACCCCCAGTTTATTTTGAAAAGGGGAAATGATTCTCCCACATCTCTGTAAAATGTGGAGCCGAGCAGACGTTCACTCACCTGTCACTCACAGCGGCCACGCCCTCATTTATACAGAACTTTGAGCCTTAATAAAATGTAAACAGGTGAGTTATATAAACAGTTAACTTCAGAGACCAGAACTGTTTTTGCACCAGGCTGTAAACATGTTTATTTCTGCTGTAAAGTTGGACACTTTAAGACTTTGTGGGGACTGACTCTCTGTTGGAGCCAGACTCTAGTGGTCGTTGGAGGAACTGCAGGTTTTGGTTCGGCGCTTGGACTTGACCCTTTGCAGCAGGACTGAAGAGAGTTCTTTAAAGCTTTTGGCCACAGCTCTGAGTGTGAGGTGCTGCAGTGTCGAGCAGGAGCCGTGTGTGTGTTTACAGTGACCTGATCAGACGTGTCTGTTTACATACGACTCCACTGAGCAGCTTGTTAAATCACTTTGAATGAAACAAGTTCATCCCCCACAAATCTTATTAGAGACTCACCCGACCAGAAAAATGCTTGTTTCTGTGTTTTTTCCTCTTAAGTCGACTCTTATTTAGTGTGTGGTTTATTTTTTTTAAGTTTGACCTCAGAGAGATACCCAGACTTTATTTTTTTCTTCTGGATGTTCTTTCTCCTCTAAACCCCGAATGACCGTCTGTTCTGGGGATTTTCAGCTTTTAGTTTCAGCAACTTTAAATTCAGGAACTTTATTTTGTTGCAGACTTTGAAAATTGAAGCATTTAGTTAAAAACATCCTGTAAAATAAACTATTTGCTGCACATGTTGTAACTGAAATCCAAACTTTAAATAAATGGTTATGAAGTTCATTTTTGGATGTGTGTGATGTCATTGTTTGCTCTAAACTAACATTATGTCATGTGTTTGTGTGTGTGTGTGTGTGTGTGTGTGTGTGTGTTTGTCTGCGCGTGTGTGTGGAAGCAGTGTTTCACGAGGTGTCAGTCTACCCAAAGAAGGAGCTGCCCTTCTTCATCCTCTTCACAGCCGGTCTCTGCTCCTTCACCGCCATGTTGGCTCTGCTCACACACCAGTTCCCCGAGCTCATGGGAGTGTTTGCTAAAGCTGTGAGTACACACACACACACATGGACACACACACACACACACACACACACACACACACACACACACACAGTAACTTCTCCTCCCTTCTCTTGAAGTTTCAGAATCAGAGAAAATGAGACTTGTCGCTGTAGGACATCACAGCTCTGTGTCTATTCAGCAGAGAATGAATTCTGAATGGTGTCGGTGACCTCTGACCTTTTCCCCTAGCATGAAACTTTCCTCTTAACCTTCACTTTGGTCAACGACAAGGGAGCAGCATCAGTTCCATAACATCAGCCGGATGCATGAATATTAATTAGTTGCCCTCTGACCTCTCCACGGATGTCTGTTTTCCACCTCATAACCCAACAGCTGCATTAATATGAAGTTTGCTCCAAACTGATTTGAATCCAATGACCCCGTGACCTTTCCTGCAGCGCCAGCAGCCGCTCGGTCAGACTCGACATTTGAAAGTCATTTAGATTGTTCTGCAGGCCCAGTTTTATCATGCTGTGCTGCGCCAAGCCAAGAAGACATGCTGCGGCCTCACGGCGGGGGGAGTAACCGACGTTTCATCACATGCTTTACAACCCGGAGAGGAGCGCTGAGTTCAGTTTGGAAGCTGTTAGATAATTAATTTCTACAGAAGCTGCTTCAAGTGAAACATCAGGGCTGAGCACAGAGCCGCCTGCAGCGCCTCCTCCTGCAGCGCCTCCTCCTGCAGCGCCTCCTGCTGCAGCGCCTCCTGCTGCAGCGCCTCCTCCTGCAGCGCCTCCTGCTGCAGCGCCTCCTCCTGCAGCGCCTCCTGCTGCAGCGCCTCCTCCTGCAGCGCCTCCGGCTGCATGTTTTCACAGCAGCCAGTGGAGGGCGCTGCCTCCCCTGCCCCTCCCTGCAGCGCTGTGCTGCTCCCCTGGAATGTGGGTGAGCTCATCTCTCCCCCCTGATGTGACACTATCAGCATCAACCATCTACCTGCTCAGACACACACACATATAGACACAGGCCTGTGTATTCATACTATAGGTGTGAATATAGGTATCTACCAATCAATTTATCAATCAATCTGAAACTTTTTTTTCTCTTTTTAACATTTCTCCGTGGATTCCTCAGCAAACACCATGTGTCGTGCTGCCGTGTTTGTAGCTGCTGTTCAGGTCGTCATCTTCTACCTGAAGTGATCACATGACAGCTAGCGGTTACGAGTGCACAGTTAGGTGACCTCATGTAGTTCCCAGCCTGGCTCCGCCCACCTCTTAACCTGACAACAGGTGCGATCTGGAAGTGGAAACGTGTCCGACCTGGGGCCAGGTGCATGAAAGAGAAGTTGGTTACAGAATGAGCCGAGACACGTAATTTAACATGAAATAAAACCAACTTCACGGAGCTTCATTCATTATCCTCATTATAAGTTTTGCTGTTTACACCAATAAGTTTTAAATTCATAAAGGGAAATAATTGCGTTAATGTTCAGAAAGTTTCCTTTAGCATTTTATTATTTATTGTGAGACATTCGATACTATTTTAATATTTACTAATCACAGTTTTAGAGCCACTGGAGCCAAATTAAGACGTTTTTAGTCTCAATAAATGAACACACCCTGTTCCGCCTAATAATAAGTCTGGTATGGACACGGCCTCCCTGCTGTTTGTCCTCATGGACAGTCTCTGCGCTGCTCGCCCACACACACTGTTCACACACACACACACACACAGACAGAACACACACCTTCACTTTGAAGCTGAAACACAGATGCTGTGATACGACGTGCGTCTTTGTGCTTTTCAAGCACACAAACCACCGACGACCAGCAGATGCATGCGGGTGGAGGAGAGCGCGGCGCAGACCCTGTCGTGGCTTTTATCTGCTGTCGGACAAAGTGGGAAACCTCCATGACCTCCATGTTGCTCTGGTGGAGCCCCTATCATCCCCCCACCCCCTTTGCTGGCTGTTGCCAAAACACCAAGCAGAGACTGAGGCCTGACAGCGAGCTGCACCGTCCTCACAGGAACGGTGGAAACGTTTTTAACCCCAGATCTATTTTGGTGTTAAAGAGACGACGCAGTATAATAAACAATATTCACGTTTGATTAATCAATTAGAGAAGTGACCAGAAATTAATCGACAACAACCAGTTCATCTTCGAGAAAACAATCCTAATCCAAAGTCCACTTCAAGTTCACTCTTCCAGGCCTTTCAACCGCATCACACTGTCTTCATCAGCAGATGGAGTGTGTTGATCACCATGAAAGGTTTTTATCCGCAGCTCCTCGACGACTTCTCCTTCACGTTGGCTCGAGAGTGAAGCGGGAAAGTTCATTCCCAACATGGGAAACGGTCGCTTTTCAAGGTCCACTTACTAGCTTCTCGTCCCTGAGCTTTCAACTACAGACAGGTGACTAAATTTAAAGGAAAAATCAATAAGATGTTGGGCCACCAGGAACAGAAAGCTGCTCAGGTTTCACGAAGAGTGACTCGACTCGTGGAACTGTTTTATAGTTTGTGTTGGATGTTACTTCCTGTTGACTGTTGGTCGTGTCTGTGTCTCTGCAGTTCCTCAGCACGCTGTTTGCTCCTCTCAACTTCATCATGGAGAAGGTGGAGAGCATCCTGCCGTCCAGCCTCTGGCACCAGCTCACCCGCATCTGACCCCGATTCCGACCGCACCCAGGAGCAGAGAACCAGAACCCAGAACCAGAACCAGAACCGGGAGCCGACCTCCACCCAGACAGAAACAGCTGAACTGAAACCCAGAACGCTGCATTGGACTGAACTGACACACTTTTGTGCCAAGAGTTGAAACCAAACGGAGAACAGGCGACAGGACGAGGCGCGACACGCAAAGACAGCGACAGAGGAATCCAGAATCGGTTTTGACTTTATTTGATAGGTTTGCATTTTTTTATTTTTTTTTGTTTCTGTTTTTTTATTTTTTTTTCGATCATTTCAAGCTGTTCTTTTGTTTTTCAAAAGAAAGTGATAAATTGCCAAACCACACAGAATAGACGGCGACGACAGGAGGAAGCGTCAGACACAAAGAAAGCAAAACAGAGGAATCCAGAATCGGTTTTGACTTTATTTGATATGTTTGCATTTTTTGGGTTTTCAATCATTTAAAGCTGTTTTTTGTTGTTCAAAAAAAAAGAAAAAAAAAAGAAAAAAAAAAAAGGTGATAAATTGCCATCATTAAAAAAAGTGAAAAGACAAAAAAATACAATAAAGGACTTTTTGTGTATTGCTGCAAGCAGCTTCTTCCCGCCATTTTGATTCACACACAGTTTAACAGCAGAAAAAAAACGAGCGCCATCAGCAGACGGAACCATCGGCCGGAGCCGCCGGGTGTTCGACATGTCATCTGCATGTTGGACAGCGGCGTAAAACAAAACCCTGGTAAGTTTTTAAACAGTTCATCCTTCACATGTTTCTCTCATCTTCTGACGCGTGTTTTTCATCCACAAACTAACGTCTCACTCCACAGGAAGAGGAAGCGTTTTCACCAGCACTGACCTCAAGTCTGAGACGAACCGGGTTCTGGTTCTGAGACACCAAAAGCTCAAACGTGATGAAATGTGTCTGAGAGGACCAGTGTTTACTACAGAACATGTTTACTACAGAACAAGCTGCGCTACTTTAGAAACTTGAACATATTTTTGTCCTTCTGGTTCAGACAGACGCTGGTTTTCAGGTTCATATTAATCAAAGGTTCGTTCAGGATCGTGTCATTGTGATGAATATAAATACAGACTAAACAAAAGAAACAAAACACACACAGCTCAAACAAGTCTCATCAGTGTGATAATAGATTTTGCTGTCGGGACAGAAGGATAAAAATCGTCCAAAAGTCTAAAACAAAAGTGTGAATTTGAAAATTACCAGTAAAGATGTTCAGTGTTCTTGATTTGTAGGAAAAACTATTAAAAAAAATAAAATAAAATCCTCACTGATTTAGTTGCTGTGATCTAGGAAAATGTCACAAAACTGCAAAAAAGTAAAACAGGAAAAGCAAGCAAAGCAGAATTTCAGTGTGCGGCCACATTCCCAAGTCTCAGCGGTTACCATGGCGAAGTGTGATGTCACTAATGCTGATGTGAATCATCATCAAAGAGTTGCAAGAAACCAGCAGAATTTTTCTTTTAATGCGTCACTTTGAAGCTGCTGAACGAACAAAAACAAAACAGACTCGTTTTGTTGCAGGAGGAGTGGAGTCTGACAGTTAATGCTTCCATTCACTATATATCTGATTTTTAATTTACACAAGCACATATTTACATAATCACAAACAAAGCCCTGTCTGATCTGACTATAAACAAGCTGTGTCCACACTCCAGACTAATTCAGACTCTCGTGTTTAAACCTGGACGCAGGATGAGCGAGATATTCTGAGGAGTTCAGATTTTTATCAGCTCACAGACTCTGGTCGTCCTGTGTCACGGATGGTTCTAGACACAACACAAATAAACCTCAGACACTTTTTACGGACTTGAGAGTAAATAAATACAATGAGAGGATAGAGGATTTGCTGCGTCGCTAGATGACACAGGACAGGAATTTTAGCTTTTTAGAAACCAGGTTTCAGTGTGAAGGAGTTTTTATCTATTGATATACTTTAAAATAAATGCACAGCTCACTAGTGAACCGGTGGATGAAGCTTCTACTGATCATCTGGAAGCTAAAGACGGCGTGAGTGAAGAGGAGTCACCTGCAGAGCCAGACCTCCACGGAGAAGCCACATACCTACTGTGTGATTGACAAAAATATCCTGTGAGTGTTGCCTGTAATGTGACGACAGAGGGAGGGTCTGCAGCCCAGCAGGAGAGCGGTGGTAATGGGAGCCAGTGTGACTGCTGGTTTAGTAGTGGTCAGTAGTGTTTGGCGGCGGCGGCGGCGAGGTCACGTCTGGCCCTTGCAGGTGTGGACGTCGACCTGCTGGTGGCAGTCGCGGCAGTGCACGGCGCAGCACCAGTGGAACTTGCACTCGCACTTGGTGGTGCGGCTGACCCGCGACGTGTCATACCCTCGACCGCAGCACATCACCTCGCAGCCGTCCACGCCGCGGGACGTCCGGTTACAAACCCGGCCCCCCGTCCCCATCGAGCCTGGAGCCAGAGAGAGAGAGAGAGAGAGAGAGGTCAGTTTGGTGTAGAGAAAATGTATTTGCTTTTATAAAATATTCAAACTCCTTATTTCATCTGGCTCTTTAAATTATAACAGGGAAAAAATGTAAATCCATTTTCTTGCTCTTTTTAAGAAAAGACTGCAAATTTCTGTCTCGACTTTCTATCACTGTCTCTTTGCATCTTTTAGCAGGAAGAAATATTTAACACCTCAGATCTTCTGTTAAAGAAAACATCCCAAAATATCCCAATTATTTTCTCATCAGCTGAAATGTTGGACAGAAAGAAGATCAATCTCCCTCCACTAGTTTGTGCAAAATATAAATCAGTCCAAATGCAAATTTAAGTCTTTGAACGCTCCTTAGATCAATGTCCACACCCTCAATTTTTTGTTTAATTATTTCTCTGTCATAGATTCAAACTGCCTTCTCTCATATAAGATATTTAAATGAGGTATTTATCACACTGATGGCTCAAACTTTCACAAAGACCCTAAACTGACCCTCTTTGCTGTAGGACCCCAGGGAACCCGCTCAAGCACCCTCACTTTGAGAACCACTGCGTAATAAGACAATCGTGACCAAAGGAAAAAACAATTAGCCAAGTACATAAAACACTAGAAATGATACACGTCCACTTTTCTTTCATACGACATTAAAAATCTTTCTGAGACAGGAAGAACTTTTTCCCACTGATCCAACTTTAGTTTTATTCAGTAAATGTAAAAACACATTTCAGTCGTTTCCCTCCAGATCGACGTCGGGACAGTTTGACTCCTACACTGACAATTATTCCAGGTTAAACAGGCGAGAAGCATCCTGGGAAAATCACTCGGGATTTCACAGACATTTCACCGTAAAGCGACCCTTTCCAAAAGTGCAATCAGGAATGTGACCCGGCGAGAATATGAGCCACAATTTGCCCAATCAGAGCGGTTTTATTGGTCATCGGGAGCCAATGGGAGCGCAGTGAGGATGAGACAGGAGGGGGCTGGGTAAGATGATGAACGTTAAGACGACGGAGAGATGAGAGATTGATGATAGGAGCCGTCAGGGCCGCGCTCCCGCTCTTCATCAGCTGTTCATTTTATAGGAGAGACACACACACACACACACACACACACACACACACACACACACACTTCACTGCAGACGTCTGCAGAAGTCACGGTTGTTGTTATGTTTATGTTTTCTTGTCGTCACATCAGAATTATCTGAACAAACCCAAACTATATTTTTAAAAACAATAATAATAATAATAATTAGTACATAAAAAAAAACAGATGAAACAACTCGTCTGTTACTCGACTGAATATTCAAATCACATTAAATCAAACCTATTTATAGAGCACATTTGAAAACAGCAAACAGCTGATCAACGTGCTGCTAATAACAACAACAACACAACAGAAACAAGCCAGCAGAACAAACACCTGTAAATCTAAATAAATACATAAAATTAAAAAGGGTACAAAAGAATCAAGAATCTCTTTTTGTGGAACAAGTTTCACCAGGTGGATTTTCATTGGCTCTGATTTTGAAGACGTCACCTTTGACTCAAGGAAACAGCGACGGGGATTTCTCGACCAAATCGTTAACCGATTATTCTTCTGATTATTTTCTTAATCAAATGATAATGAGAATATTTGTTTAATGCAGCCTTTACTTAAACGTGTGTGTAGCTCTGATATGTTCCCGTGTGAGAGTCACTAACTCTTACATTTAAACTAACTGCTGACACAGCATCAGGATGTTTTAGGGAATTTTTTTGTTTTGTTTGTTTTAGGTGATATCAGCAACTTCCATCAGCTGACGTTAAAAATACGAGCAAGACAGCGAGTGTTGGTTACAGATCGTCACCACATCACAGTCTCACGTTTTTGTCTAATGGCCATGAGAAGAACGTTTGGGTTATCACCTCCAGATTTCCCCACAGATCACGAGAAGTCGGATCCTGTTGTGTGTCGAATTAAAAGATAAGATCGTTCCGTAATTAAGACAAATGCAAAACAAGAAGGAATCAGAACCTCTCCGACACGTCTCAACAAAAACTCACTACTCTCAGCTTCGCAACCGCCAACAGTGTCTGCAGGCGAGGCCGCAGGGCGCGATTACATCTACAGAGTTTTGAAAAGTGTAATAACGAGCTCTAGTGAAGCTGTTCATGACACGAGCGCAGACGGCTGGACAGAGCGCCGTTATCGACAACACACATGCACCCATGTGTTTCCGAGGCGTTACTTCCTGTTTCAGACTGAAGTTGTTGACAGTTGTGAGGGCTTCTGAAATTGTTCATGAAATTAAGATAAAAATAAGGGAAGGAAGTAGTTTTTAAAAATAAGAAAATAAAGGTCTGTAATTTCTGTTTCTTACAGGTCTGATATTTCCTATTCATTTCTCTCGACCTCTGAGCTGCTGTGGTGCAGATGTTCAGCCAGCGGAGGAACGAACATGTTACTGTGTGACTGTGAAGTGTTCCTGAAGGAGAACGTGTGTGTATGTGTGTGTGTGTGTGTGTGTGTGTGTGTGTGTGTTCGTTCAGCTGACTTCTCCTGTATAAATAAAAAGGGTTTTAGAAAAAAAGTGATGCACTGACTTCAAGTACCATCTCGAACATTGTTCTGGAATTTGCTCGTGTTTACATTGTGCTTCACTCTGTGTGTGTGTGTGTGCGCGTGTGTGTGTGTGTGCGTGCGTGCGCACCGTCTCTGCACCATTCCCTCGCCAGGTAATATGTCTGGGCATGACCTGAAGCCACACCCCTCTCTGGCAGCGAGCCCGCCCGTCATCCGCGGTATGCTGCGCTGCTAGGGGTGACATCACGGCCAGAGTCTTCCTCGCAGACCTCGCCTCTCTGCGTCTGCTTATTGAATTAAGATGAGGGGGCGCCGAGAGATGAGTTTAGCACCTGAGCCTCGCCGGGGCCGAGGGAAATTGATTTCACACTTTAAAGAGGCACAGAGGGGCCGTCTCACTATCTCTGTGGGCTCTGAGCCTGTGTGTGTGTGTGTGTGTGTGTGTGTGTGTGTGTGTTTCAGAGTGATTGACGGTGAGTTTGCATGTCTTTGAGAGGTTTTTCAGCGTGCGTGATGGGAGGAAGAAAAAGAGTGAATAACTCAAAGTGTGTGTTTCAAGAAAGATTGCGCGTCATGTTTCTGAGTCTGTGTGTGTGTGTGTGTGTGTCCCAGAGGAGCTGGTCTTTAGAGAGGGAGTGAGTTGGGTTCTCATGAGAGGCCCAGGCCCGACACAGTGTGTGTTTGTGTGTGTGTTACCTCACACTGCTTACATGTACACAGCCCATGAGGCCTTCCTGTCTGCTGTGAAGCCTCTACTTGTTCCCAGACGGGGCCCTGAGACCTCCAGAGGTCCATCAGGAGGTTAGAGGGAACGTGGTTTCAGTAGAATATTTAGGGACGCAGCTGATCTCAACAACACGAGTGTTTGATCGATAAAATGTCAGAAAATAGAGACAAACGCAAATCGGTTTCTGAGCCAAGGTGACACTTTATCTGATCAACAGTCCAGATCCAAAAACAGAAATCTAGTTTATTCTCATGAAAAGCAGCAAATCTTAAAAAGCTCCAACCGGGGAATGTTTGGTATTTTTTTCTTGTAAACAACAACAACAACAACAACATTTGTCATTTTGCTTTTCGGATAGTGACCGTTTAGATACAGACTGTCCATCTACTATTGATTCATTGATTTAGGGTCTTCTCAGTGTGTTTCCTCTCTGTATCTAAACTGTCTCTATCCAAAAGTGAAATTTTTGTTTAAACTGAAAAGAAACTGTGTTGAAAGCTCTGACAAACTAGTAAGTGAACCTTTGAGTTTATATATCTTGTCACACATGTTGATCCCAGAGATCAAGAATAAACTTCCAGGATCTCTGAACATGAAACAGTCTCGCGCTCTAAATCAAAACCCCACACATCTGAGTGTGACGTTGCCTGATATACTGCGCACAGAATACAACACACACACACACACACACACACACACACACACGTCCCAGGTTCCATCAGGTTCCTCGAGCGAGACATTTAAACGTTTCACCTTCGTGCAAACACGTGTGACTGAAACACAACAACGTGCCAATCAAAGCATTGAACTATCAATCTCCCTTAAATAGTGACACTTCACTTTAATATATATGATCGTTTCATAAACGTTAATAAAACACTATAACAGTCGTATTTGTCAACAACTTCACAGCGTTAGTAAAGCCCTGGTGTGAAAGTATAAAATAAGTCTCGGACAAATGCTCTACATTTATAAATGCTCCTTATATGTCCTTACAACTACATCATCATGTGTTATAAACCATTTATTAAATGTTGATGTGCTTACAAATGAGAAATGGGAGGGTTGAAGGACACAGCTTTGGAGGAGAGTCTCACTTTGACATGAAACACACTGTAAACTCCTCTAGTGTGTGTGTGTGTGTGTGTGTGTGTGTGTGTGTGTGTGTGTGTGTGTGTGTGTGTTTCCAGTGGTGGTGATTTATAGTGATGTGTGGTGCTCTAAGGTTTCAGCCTACAGAAGTGTGTAATGGCTCTTAAACTGGCCGACACCCGATCGCCACGGATCATCTGCTGCCTGGCAGGCATCCACCTCCTCTGACACACACACACACACACACACACACACACACACACACACACACACACACACACACACACACACACTCATCATCTTCTCTCTCTCTCTCTCACAGTTTTCATACACAAACATTTTCCTTCTCACACTCACTGTCCCTAACCCTGTCACAGGAAAAGAAAAAAGGACGCCAGCGATGCAGCGGCTCCGATCATGACTCAAACAAAACGCTCAGCGCTGCAGAACACGGAGAGACCAGACCGCTGCAAAGACGCTCTTAACACAAGTCCAACCCACTGCCGCTATAATTACACAGTAAAAAGTATTTGTCGCTCAAAGAAATCCGCCAACATCAAATCCAATTGTAAAAATAGATTCAAAAGATTCAAGTTCATCCTCTGAACTTGTGATTCCACCGGCTTCTCCTGCAGCTAATTTCCACTTCTGACACGTGATCACTGAAACGCCGGTTTGAGATGCCAAGAACATTTAAGGTTTTGTTTGTGTAATTCAACCAAATGTTTTTGATCAAGCGTTTGAAAACCCTCATGACAAATCTGTTCACACCCGTCCCCCTCTCGCGCTGAGGCGTCTCAGCTGAACTCTGGAGTTCACTTCTTCGGTTTGGTTCATTTGGCCAGGTGAGAACAGAGTCATTTGAGCTCAGGTGGAACCAAATAACCAAAGCAACATGGCTGACGTTTCAAGTCCCGGGGCCTCTAGAAGGAGAGCGAAAGCCTTGCAGAGGCTTGTTTTAGTACAAACTGGTGGACAAGACAATGTTTTTCTGTTTAAACGCCTTATTTCCAGTAACAGGTTGTAATCTGATTAGTCAGCACGGTGATCGTCTCATCAGATCCTGCGGTTGAAAGACTGGGCTGTTTACCTGACTCATGGTCCCGTATGCAGTAGTCTGGCGAGTCCTCAAAGTACACCAGGTCGTTCTTGCTGGGTCGTTTGAAGTGTGCGTGCGCGGCAGTGAACCCGGTGCCGTACTGGTTAACGGCGACCTGCACCGCGCCGTTGTAGCGCTTCCGCAGGTGGTCGCCGGTGCGCCGGAAGTCGGCCATGGCCAACCAGCAGGTCCGAACGCTGCACGAGCCGCTGACGCCGTGACACTTACACTCCAGGGTCATGAAGCGCTTCACTGCCTGGAGAAGGAAACAGGAAATAACTTCAGAGGAACACAAGGTGTCGAGAGCGCCGCGTTCAAGCTGCACATTTACTTCTGAACTCCAACTTATTCAACTGTGATGTCATAGCGTTAAAGAGGCACAACAAGCTGCAAAACATCATCCATTATCAACACAGAAAAGATGTGTAATAGTTTAGTTGTTGTTGTGGTTGTGTTTCTCAAACCTGAGAGTAATATTCTTATTCTTATAATTTGTAACTAAATCAAACTTTAAATTTGAACATTTTATTTCTAAATTCGAACATTTTTCTTTTCATCAGTGCTGCAGTGATCTCTACAGGTGTGCGGCTGTCAGGTCGTCCTCACCTTCCTGCCGGCTCGATTGTTGTGCAGGTTCATGAGTGCGCGGGCGTCCCTCTCCTTCCTCTCCTTGGCGTCCACGAAGGCCTGGCTGAAGCGCATGGCGTGCTCCACGTGGTCGCTGCAGCCGCCCCAGTCGAAGGAGCCCATGGCGTCCCGCGACGAGCCCTTCTTAGTGGGATCGCAGGAGCAGGAGTCCAGCTCGCCTTGGCTGCAGGCTCGCGCCAACGTGTAAACCACGCCGGCTGAGGAGATGGCGTAGACGAAGGCCACCTCGCGGCTGCCTGTGCGGAGAGGACGAGATGTTGTGAACGAGAGAGCGCACAGAAGAAACGAAGGCGGGTAACACACGGGAGAATCTGAGCGGTTTGAAAATCTTAATGATGCTCAAAATGACAATACCAACACACAGATGTGCAGTAGGAATCTTTACCTAAGCTAATTCTTAGGTTAGCGTGCTAGCATTCGCTAATTTGCAGTAAACGCAGCGTGTGACTGAGTTCTGCAGGTATTTTAAAAATCAGCAACGTTTACACTTCATCCTGTGGTGTTGACGAGAGCGTACCACGTTTTTAGAAACTAGTGGCTGTTCTGTTCAGTCTGAGCCCGACGACTCGTCTCCAGAGCCGTGCAGCTAGTGTGGCTGAAAAAACATGGAGCTGAACACTGGCGTCAGAGACTAGCGACATATTCTTCATCCAAATACTAAAAACCAAGAGTTTAGGATTTAAAAAAATCAGTAAATTCTATGGATCTGAAATGTAAATCAAACATAAAACTTTTATTCCATTGATCTTGAATCTGGCGTTGCCTGACCCCGGCTGTCTGATGTTTGGCCTCCGCTGCTACCTGTATGACCCGTATTTGTTGCCGTCTGTTAGAAGGTTTTATTTCATGCAAGGTCTGAAATTAAAAAAAACAACACACAAAAAAAACGCTTCATCTACCTCCAAGATGGATAAACATCTAAACGTTTACCAGCAATGCCCTGATATCTGCTCTTATCTCCCTCTACATGTAACTGATGAGAGATCTGAGAGGGATCAAAGGCCGAGGCACAGAAAGAGAGTGTGTGTGTGTGTGTGTGTGTGTGTGTGTGTGTGTGTGTGTGTGTGTGTGTGTGTCTGTCTGTAACCTCTTCTACGAAACTATGACACATGTGAAAACACACACAGTGACGTCAGTGAGACGTTGACGTTTAAAGCTGCAACTATAATTTTACATTGTTTTTATCTACAAAATATCAAAGATAAAAATCAAACTGTGTCAAATCTCTCTGAACTTCCCTCTTGTTTAATTTGTCGTACTCTTAGTTTTGCATCAGACTACAAACAGGCTGCAGTCGGGATGCACGGGGAGCTGAGAGGAAAACCTGCAGACACGATTCAGGGCCAGAAAACCTCTTTATCACTGGGGGGAAAAACCCTCTTAATTTGTATTTTATTTAACAATGTGCAACTAAAATATTTTTCTAAAAAGGAACCTCAGTTCTGTTCATGGAAAAGATGCATCAGCTATATTCTCTGTCACTTTAAGTATCAGGTTTCTGCCAATTGAAATAAATGTGACTTTAAAAGAAAAAGGTTCATAATAACAACAATTTAAAAACTATAGTATTTCTCTTGTTAGACTCTTGGTATTATGGAAACTATAATAAATTCACCATTTCTTATTTTCTAGATCGATATAAATGTATAAATTAGTTCATTATTGATTAAAGGACCCAGGACTTCAATCTGAACTCAAACCTGCCTCATAATAATAAAACCAAAGTGAAAAGCTGTAAATATTCACTTTAAGAGAATTTAAATTATTAACTATTTGATATTTTTGTTTGACAAATGACTTTAAAATATTAGATTAGACTCCTTTTATGATTTTAGTGGAATACACATTAATACGGACACTAGCGTTGGGTGTGGCCCATGAATACAAATGTGTCGACTGAAGAACCAAGAGCGGACACTGATTTGTAATCTTTACTTGCACTATTTTATTTTAATTCTTGCACGGCTTTAACATTGAGAATTTTGTTTTTTTTGTTATTGTTGCATTTTTGTTAAAAACAGTTTTGTAGAAAAACATGTTTCTCAGTGTAAGGCAGCAAAAACTTTGAAAACTTAAAAGAAAATAAAAATACAAAGTTCTGGCAAAGATATACATATATTTAGAGATATCAGTGTGTGTGTGTGTGTGTGTGTGTGTGTGTGTCCCAGTCCAGCAGCTAAGTTGAGCGTATATAACGAGGTTAATGAAGGGGACGCTGAGAGAAAAACTCTGGTGTAATTGTCTGAAATTAGCCCGCTGACATTGACAATAAGGAGCTTCTGACGGCGCCTCGATGTGCCATGATAATGTTGTGTGACACGGCCGGGGCCCGGCTGGGAGGTCCGAATACCACACGGCCGATTAGAGGCCCCAACATGAAACAGACTAAGTTGAAGGATCCGCCTCGCAGGTTAAATCTCAGGGCATGGGAGAGGAACATCAGGCCGCCAGGTCTCGATGATCCTCCAGCAGCAGTAAATAAAGATTATGACTTGTTATAAGGAGTCGTTGCGGGGGAGGATACAGACTGATTTTTTCGCTCCTGAGACGCTGACACTTCTGATTTGACAGAACGCTTTTGTCCCGACGTCTCATCCGTCACAGACGGTGACAGGTCGCTCGTTTCTTGTTAATCATTTCAATCCCTGATGATGCCACTCGCACTTTACTGCTCGGGTCATTTATCACATTCTTTATAACTTTTATTTTCAACTAACCCCCCCCCCAAAAAAAAATCTGTGACCGTGTCTCCTACAGCTTTTTAAGATGTTCAATAAATGAAGTGTCTTCTCCTGCAAATCACCAGAGAGCATAAACAGTGCTAACAACCCGGTGAGGATCTTAAAAGTGGGGGATTACCTGTATTTAGAAAGACTCAACATTTTTACCATTTCTCACTTGAACGAGCTGAGTGGAGAGAAATTCGCTGAGACAGTAGCCGAGGCGTAAACACCACTATGATAAAAACTGAATCAAACTGATTTAAATATCAACTCTTTATCTTTATGTCACCGATACTGAAAGAATAAACTGTACAAACCTTTTTATTACAGAAACATCTATGGATTATTTCTTTCAATTAACTGATTAATCGTCTCAACTATAAAATGTCAGGAAATACAGAGATGAAGGTGATGTCTTTAGATCGGATTGGTTTGTCCAAACAACACAAACAACAGAGCAAAACCCAAATACATTCAGTAAAATCTTATGATGTTATTATGATATTTATACTGATACGTGACTTAAATGATTAATTAATCATCAAAAATGTTGCCGATTAGTTTTTCTCCCGCTGACAAATCCCTTCAGGACTAAAAACTGAAAAACCAGAAGTCACAACATCACTGTAACAAAAGCAGTATAACGAGCACCGAGTAACATGTTAGCCTCCGACTCCAGACCAGACTGACGGAGAAACCAGCCGGCTGCAGCGACATGATAGATGTACAATTGTAAAGTGAGACGAGGTGTGGAATGTGATCCGACCTGAGAGGGAAAAAAAGGAAAAAGGAAAAAAGAAAAGAACATATCTTCGAGGGAACTATCTGTTTTCCCAGAAAGCCTCACTCCAACACTTCAGCAGTAACTTCAGGCATATGGTCAAACATGAGTGTGTGTGTGTGTGTGTGTGTGTGTGTGTGTGTGTGTGTGTGTGTGTGTGTGCGCGCGCGCGCTGCAACACACATGATCACGCAGCGATTCATTTCCCCAAAATAAAAGGTGCCAGCAGCGCACAATGACCTGGAAACCCAAGCCAGGATATACAGTAGCAGGCAATCTACTCAGGGACTTTCTATTCTTAGTGTGCAGTGTTTGAGGCACCTGACAAACCTGCCGAAGTCACTGTTATCACGAATAAGATGATTTACACACTGTCTGCACCTCGTCCCTGCGTCTGTTATCATCTACAGCATTATCTCAAACCTGACGTCCTTTATTCAGACATCACATGTTAAAGTTATATCCAAGACACGGAGTCAGATGATTGTCTCATTTTCAAATAGAGGTTCAGGTTTGAATGCTCCGAAGTCCACGACGGCGAAGTCCCGAATTTTTAACAGCCGTAATTTAATGTGACATCAATCTGATGTCTTCAGACAAAATGCATTGAGACAAAGGGAGCAGGGAATTAAGATGGACATGATTTTTTTAGGTCTTTGCTCTAATTATAAGAGCTTGAATGCTAATTCTTAAAACCTAATGTGTCAAACCTTCACTTTGCTCTTGCTTATCCTGCAGAGGGATCAGAGGTCGACAGAACTGAGAGAGGCTCAGTGACTTTGTCGAGGACACTTCAGCAGGTAGGACGCTTGCTGAACACGGAGGTCCTCCAGGTGAGGAGCAGCCCCTCCCCACTGTCCCCAAATTTCCCAATATAATGACTTTTAAAAACCTGCATGAGTTTAACCCCCCCCCCCACTCCACTCACTGCGTAGCAGCAGGCGTCCGAACAGGTTGTGGTCCCTGGCCGTGGTGTTGCAGTTCCAGCGGTGGCTGCGGAACTGATGCTGGCACTCTGAGATCCAGTCCTTCATCCCGGCCCCGATGGCCTGCATCACTCTGGGGTGCTGGCGGCACAGCTGGCGCTGCTTGTTCACCAGACCAGGGATGTTGTCGCACATCACCTGGGAGCCCAGGGTGCCCATGTACCTGCGGGGAAGAGGAGAAGACGAGAGGAAGCTGAACACATTTACAACAACAACAACAACAACAACAACAACAACAACAACAACAACAACAACTAATATTTGCAAGGGAGGAAATAATGCAAGACTGGTGCAGAATTTGATCACTGAACTTTCTCAATGAAAATATTCTGACAACCACAGTGTAAATAACTAAGCATGCCTGCACTTCCAGGTGGCTGCAGTATAAAGAACAAACACTCAACCTTTGTAGAGTGATTGGACACTTAAATTCTACAAACAGAGAAAACGATGAAGTAACGAGGCAGAAAAACTCTCTCCCAACAAGTCCACACTCCCCGTGTACCTGCGGAACAAGGTGGTGAAAGACCGGGAGGGAATTTGAACTCTAGCAGGCTGCAGGGATTCTCTTAAACGATTAGAGGGAGAGAGAGAGAGAGACCAGAGCAGCAAGAAAGAAAAAAAAAAAGGAGCTGAGTGAAATTATCTGTTTAAACAGCATCTCAGTATCACAGGCAGTGTGAAGTTTGGAATTTGGAAACAGAACCTTTGCAAACATGCAATAAAGATTCAAGAGAAAGACAGCAAATAAGGAGAAATTAAATTATATCAAATGACTTTATCCTGGAAACGTATCTGTCCAAATGTTCAGTCTTCAACAAGCTGCAAAAATACAGGTAGGAAAGCCGAGGAGGGAATTTAGTCTCTGAATCTCTGGGAAATTTCTCATTAACCAAAGGAAAACGGAAACTGCTTTACAGGTATTTTTATACATGAAGGGAGAAAAAAATTACTACAAATTTATTTCACACCAATTATATTTTACTATAAGATTATTTTTCTGCCGAGATGAATTAAAACGTGCGCATTTTGTGCGTCTAGTTAAACCAAGAAAGCTTTATATTCATCGGACAGGCTTTTTATGCAACTGCATTTAAATGGAAACGTAAATATTAAAAGGTGCAGTACTTACCACCAGGACGCATCGACCTCGGCCGTCAGCCAGCAGATTGCTACAGATAAATAAAAACATATTCCACTTGGCAATAAGTTCATATTAACCAATCTTTGGTCCTTTATGGATCTGGACGGAGCATTTCCACGGACGAGAGAAAAATATGAAAACACAAGAGAAGAAGTCAGAACTTGTACAAATCTGCAGATCAAGCTTGGATTAAAAATGGATCAGAGGAGAATTGGTGGACGGAAGTTTTGCGCGTAAAAGCCATGGCCGGCTCAGACTCTGCTGCGCGGTGGCAAAGTGCTTATGAGGAGGGGGGAGAAAAAAAAAAAAGTGAAGAGCGACTGTCTGATAGTCCAGCAGAGATCCTCAGTGGAGATAGGCAGATGATGTGCTATCAGGTTTAAATTGCTTTACACAAGGGGTGGGCAGAGTCCCGTCTCAGGAATGAGGTGAAGAAATGAGATGTCTGAGAGTATCTGTTCAGGCTGGTTTGACACCAGACAGGCTTGGCCCGCGTCCAGACCTGGAGATGTGGTCCAGGGCTGATGGGGCTCCGCGCTCAAACTGCACCGACGCGTTCAGGGAAGGGAGGATTCGTCCCGCGCCCTCAGCCAATGACAGTCACCAGGAAAATGAGCGCAAACCCGCTTAGATTCAAAATCAAAGGGGGCAGACAATCACGTTTATGTCCCGAAAGTTGACTTCGAAGTTGAATTCTTTTAGATTTTCAGAGAAATGTCCCCTTTCGCGGGATCAAGACGCAGAGATTTATTTAATAACATAATGGATATAATAAAACACCACAGAATGATAAGCCTGCGGTTCCCATATTAATTTCCTTAATTCCCCATATAGCCTATTGGTTAGCTTTTCTGATCAAAGTCCGTGTGTACTTAAAAGGTAAGCCATACGTAAGTGACGCACAGGTGCTAAATATTTCTGATCCCCAAAGGATGACGCATTGTTATTTTACAGGCTTATACAAACCATCACTCAGTCATACTAATAACTCAGGAATGATGGTCCAAAAAAAAAAAAAAAAAAAAAAAAAACTGCACCGATTCTCCCAAAGCAGCACCTAAAGGTGATGTGTCCATTTCCATTGGATTATCTATCACAGTCTTTTTGAAGTCTCTCGGGGAAATCTGTACCGCTGTCACACGGCATTTCCTCCATCTTTGATCTAGCCCGGGTGTATCTGGAGGTCCGGAGACCCTGACCAGATGAGATTAATGGCCAAATTGGATTTTTTTTTTTTCCCCCATGATCCCCGTGGAAGAAAACCCATAAAACAACAAGGAGATTTAGATCGCCCTTCGCGGCTCTTTTCAGCCCATCGAACACGACTTTTTGTTTTTTCGCTGCTGCGGTAGTTGTAATACTCCTGGAATATAAATCCAGTTTAATTGGAGTAATTTCACTGCCTTTACCAAATCGCATTAAGGGTTGGTCACTGTATTTGCACTGCAGTGTTGTAAGAAGAGGAAGTGGGCTAAGCCGAGTCGGGGGGTCACGGCCTCAGGATAGTGACTTTAATTCACCTGGAATTAAGTTTGAAGTGCAGCAAGTCATCTGAGCTAAATTCACTCAAACAGCTGAGCCGATCATCCACAAACAATCAGGAGCTTCAGGAATAATAAAAAGGTGAACTAGGCTGATGTGATCTTTTCAGAAGGTCACGGCGGTTTTCAGAAGTGAAAAGGTTTTCTGAAATGCTACCACTACTTACTTCCTGAATCTTTAGAGCCTCTTTACTCTTTGTGTCACTGTTAGGAAAGGCAGTGTCAGTTTGGGGCCACACTGTCTGACATTATCTATTTAAAAGCCTGAATCCAGGAGTGTAAAAAATGCACCTATGAGATGTTAAATCTCACCATCTGAAGCTCACTAATTGACATGTTGTATCTTGTTTGATTAACAGGCACCAAAAACTGAAATTTACTGATGGTTGATTGCTCAATATCAACACCATACTGCTTCTGCATAACTTCCCCTAATATGACAAATTGTTGTTTTTACTTTACCACAGATTAAACACACTGGACTCAATGTGTTAATAACGAGCTTCAGAGGCGTTGGTAGGCATTTTTTTTCCTTTCTTTTTAACTGTGGAAGGAGCCAGGCTGTTTCCATCTGCCTCCAGGCTGAGATTAATCAATCGCCTCCTGGTTCCAGCTCTACATTCAACGCACAGACTTGATGATGAGATGAGATTCATATTGATCGTCTCATCTCTCAAGGAAAAGTTAATCATGTTTCGCACAAATGTTGATCCCTAACTTCAAGGTATGAAAATTATCATTTCTCCTTTAAAAAAATTATTAATTTTCAAGGAGTTGCATTTTGAAGTCAAATTCTCTCTTTTTAGTTTGACTGTACAAGAAAATGCTCCTCAAAACAAACCTTTAATTTCCACTTAAACCCTTAAAACATAAATTAACTTAAAAAAATAATTAAGAACTAAACTTGGAGACAAGTCAGAGCAAACTGGGAAACAAAACGCTGCAGCAAAAATAAAAAAATTACCTGTCTTGTCGAACACTGTCCTAAAACATATCAACCATTTTATAAACATAATCATAATCTAATTTCTCACCTACAGTCATCAAAACACAAAATATTACGATGAGCGCATTAACTGCTGGTGATTAGCAAACATTCCTGTACGTATGCAGGTAAACCTTCCCGCAAGCAGCTTTGTAGAGGAGCAAGAGGAACGTGGCTCCAAGCGCCGCTCCGGTCAGGTACCGCATCTTCCGGTTGCCGTGGGAACCAGGTCTGGGAAGCCGACAGCAATCTCCGGCTTCGTCCATCTGAGGGAGGAAGACGAAGAAAAGATTCACGTGGGAAACGCGCACAAAACCATGGATGTGAAAACACACACCAAACGCTGCGGTCGGAGCAACGTGACCTCGCGCAGGAAGTAGAAGGGTTGCAGGTCATTTTTATCTAATCCAGTCCGGATTATGGCACCGTACTGATCAAACAGTTCCAGGCCAGTTAAAGCTTGACTGGGTGGGAAACATCGGCTCAGTTACTGCTGGATGGGAATCAAACGGAGACCAGCTCATTTTTGAGGGTGAGGGCATGTCTGGTCCCATCGTACCACCACAGCATGACTCGCAAACCTGAGTCACCAAAACTTCCTGTGCCAAATCCTTGAGGATTCATCAGCCGAGTGGAGAGCCGGGTCTTGGTCACGGTCAAGTCACAGAGGAATAAATCTGTTCCTGAACTCCCCAGTCAGAGAGTGACACAGTGTCACACTGGATTCCTGTCATGTGAGAGAGTTGGATGATACAAAGAGTTCAAGCTCTTCTAGCAAAATGTGGCTCGGGAACTTGCGGTTTGGCAGTAAACCCACATTTCTACCAACTTCCTGGATTCTGACATCACTTATGAGGAAATGTTTTTAGTAAGTACCGGGAAGGCATTATTCCCGCAGGACATAAATGCAACATTAATATAGAGTTGTGAAAAGGGAGGGGATGCTGATGCTAGTTCCAGAAATGTTTTTTCCTCATTCTGTATCCATGTCTCAAATTTTTTTTCCCTCTCACAGATGATGTCGCAATCCTTTCGAGTTAATGTTATGGTCACCAGTTTTATTTTAATCATTTCCATTTTGTCACTTTGGTATGGCAGACATCTTAAAATTTTCTACAATCCCCTCGAGCCTGGCTGCTACTGGAGAGGAAGCCGGCCAGACTGGTAAGCACCATAGCTCCTGAATTCATCTGAAACTGACTTTAAAACCGAATCTGAATCTGTGATTGGATGTTTCTTGCAAAAAATTGCACCTTGGGATTTGTAGTTAACTTCTTGCCTTGTAGTTTTATGCACGTGAGCTCGTACCTTCAACTTTTTAACAAAGAACCAGATAAATACACATCAAATAATTTGTTCCCAAAGATTGTTTCTGTCATTTTAGGTCGTTCTTATCTCGCTGATTTATGTTCAAGTGATAAGTTTGGTTTTCTTTTGTTAATTGATGCTATAAAATGGGATTGTGATGTCATGTGATGCAACATGGACAACAAATCTGACCCCTCGAGTAGTAGCAAAATAATCGGCTGGAGTTACTGCTGGAAAAGTTGATCCAACTGATTGGCTGACACCATGCAGGACAAGAAATAATGCACTGCCTCACTGTAAACTCACAAGACAAATTTAAGTAGAAGAGCAACATTTTAAGTGTCCTAACCCAATAAATGACCATAGTATTCTTAGATATTGCTGATGTGGTTGTTGATCAATAACTTTGAAACAATTACTATTTTATCAGGTGCTGACAGTTCTGGAATTCACAACTAATTTTCCATCCTGTGTTCTGTCCTTGGATGAACGACCTCCCACCCACTGGACCACTCCGTCTTAATTTCAACAGCTCAACTACAGAAGACGAAGACGAAGACGGCGCTTCATATCTCAGGCACCAGCATACGTAAGTCACATTTTCAAAGCTGATGACGTGAATGAAAAACCAGCATCATCAGGTGTTTACGGGCAATTGAGCTCTGTGGTTCATTAGTTTGCGATCGGGGCTTTTTGCAAAGAATAGCGCTTTGGGGAATTACAGCATGCACTGTTGCACTGACTGACATTAGAGCCTTGAGAGTCCTGCATGAGGGAAACCAGTGTGTGTTCACACCTGACAGGTCGGTCACAGTCAAACTGCCGACAGCCAATTGGAAGCTGAAGCTCTGTACATTCACATTCCAGGAAGTAGATCAGGGGTTTTCAAACTATATCGACCAAGTTTTCACATGAAAGTTTTTTATTTGGTTCAATGACTCTACCTTACTGTTACCGAAGAGAGTTTTTAAAGCTTCACAACAACTTGAAAAACACCTCAGGCTTACAATCAAATTCTAGACACCTCTCAAAACTAATTACAGAAAAGAAGATTGCACCTGACAACAATTTAGAGTGCCACATTAAATACTTTCGTAAATGAGATGTAAATTCAGCTTTTGATTTTAAATAAATTTGTCAGAAATTTCTGAAAACATGTTTTCACCTTGTTACTATGGGTTACAGAGTGTAGACTGTTTGGCCAACATAGCAAATAGTAGCGATTTATTTAATTTAAATTTCAATCTACAACACATTAAAGTGTGTAAAAAAGTGAGTACAGTACGCAATCATAACCACTGAGAAAATGTACAAATTATAACCACTGTAAGCACAGCTGGAGGCTGGTTGGTGTCACTGTTTCTGTCAGTTACAGACAGATGTTGATAAAAAGTCAGATTACTTAATAACTGTCTAAATGTTGCTCTTCTTTCTCTTCTGATTTTCCTACGACTTTAACAGGAATCGCAAAGTTTTCAAACTTAACACCAGACGGTTTAGATGTTGGTCTTAGCTACTTTTAAGTTTTGCTAATGCTACATAGCCAACATTAGCACTGACAGCTGTTTACTTACCAGTCTTGCCAAAAAGCTTCAGCCATTGATGCATTTACAAGACAATACGTCCTCTGAGCTGCGCTACTTCTTCAGGGCAGACTGGAAACTACAGTGACTCGGTATCGGAAAGTGACAAGACAGTCAGCCGGACCAGGGCTAGCTGATTAGGGTTGGGGTTAGCATACTCAGAAGTAGAAGAAAAGATGTGGTATAAATGTTCGGTGTTGTTTTGGTCTGCTGCTGGAGGCAGCTGAGGGCGAGTAGCTGAATGAAGTTTGATACTGAACTTGTAATGTTTCTTCTAGACTGGTAAATAAACAGCTGTTAATGCTAACGTTAGCTTTGTAGCCATGGCAAAACTTACAAATGGCTCCTTTGAGTTACTGCAAGAAAAGAACCGATTTTGTTTTCAAAGCAGTGCCAAAAAGTGTGTGTCACAGTTTATGTAGTAATGTGTGTTTCAAAGGACGAGCTCCCACAGATAAGATTAGATTTTGTGTTTTGTTTATATGTGTATGTGTGATGGGCCCCTCCCATCGGGGCTGTGAGCCAGTGGGTCCAAATGGACTCCATTGGTTGTCAGATTCCTGTCTGACACAACTGAGGACCTCCTCACCACCACTATCGAAACACACGCACCTCTATCTCCTATTAAGCCACCTCCTTTCCTCACCTCATACCCCCACCTCTACCCATCAGCCCTTTCTCCCCCCTTAAACTCCCTCACCCCGCCAACCTGTGTCCTCTCCCCGCTTTCCTTCTGCCCCCACCCTCGCCTTCCCATCAGTCCCTTCATCCCTCCGCCTCATCGTCTGTGTGCTGACAGGTCGATGTCACAGCGGTGCTGACTTATGGGCTGTGAGGATTCTGCCCTGTCAGGAACGACTCTCTCCTCTTGAAATACAAATGCAAACACACACACACACACACACACACACAGAGTCAGGTGCACACATACAAGCACCCCCACACATACCTGTTGGAGCTCGTCAGAATTCATATACACCGACATCGAACACACACCATGTTCTGGTCATGTTGCTTTTAATCTTCAGTAGTAAGAGGAAAGCTCTCAGTGGAACAGTCACCATTGTGAGGAAATGTGTTCGAGTCTGAACGATATCATCAGCGGGAAAAATACTAACAGCTGATTATCAGTTTATGACAGATATATCAGTGTCACAGATGCAAAATTAAATCAGAAAATATGAATATTTAATGTTTATTTTTTCACATTTACTTTTTATTTTAACATTTCTTTTGTATTTTTAGTTGTAATTATTATTTATATCTACGTTCCTTCAACACTTACTGTTGAATTACTGATAATAAACATTAATGTTCAGATGTAACATTTTTAACCACGTGAGGCCAGAAATGAACTTAAAGTCGTTCTGCATGCGAGGTCTGCAGTAGAGGCTGTGGTATTTTGCCTGGCGAGTTGTTTAAAAAGTCTGACGTTTAATCTAATGAATCACTGCAAAGCTGGAAAAAATATAAATATGTTAAGTGTGCAATGGTAGTGGGCCTATATTTCATATAGCGTGTTTGTAATTTGTGTGTGTGTGTGTGTGTGTGTGTGTGTGTGTGTGTGTGTGTGTGCGTGTGTGTGTGTGTGTGCGTTGACCTGGCATATCAGATTGCGAAGGCAGGTGACTTCCTTCTGCAGATCTTTAGTCTGGATCACCAGCTGGTTGCAGACGACCTGGGCCTCCTTCTTCGGGTCCAGGGAGAAGACCAGCTACATGGAGGACCAGACAGACAGAGACACAGACAGACGAGTACCAGTTTACAAATCTACCTGGATGGCAGGTGAGATAGACAGAGCAGACAGAGAATGCACTCACAAAGTCACCTGGCCTCAGTCCCGTGAGGTGACAGGAAGGGACGCTGAACATTGTGACTGACTATCTATAAGCTCGTTAATGGAAAAATATATTTTCTATAAGATCAAGATGAAGCCTTATAGTTTAACACATCTACTAGCATTAACCAGCAACCCCTAATCAGCTGCACTTCTACAGATGACATGTACCTGAGAGGCTTGGCGAGGAAAACGGTTGATGACATCATGAATTGTCTCTGTCAGGTAGCAGCACTGCTGTCGCACACCTATCAGGAAGTTATGCAGCTCCTCACTCCTATAAAATATTATACGAGCAATTAATGGAGAAGGTCTGATTAAAACATTCAAAACAAATTAAAATAGATACACTGTATATTTATTTCTTAAAGAAAATAAATTCAAACCTACAATTTACATTTATTGTGACACACTGTGTGTTTTTTGTGATAATAATTGCTCGGCTGATTAACAACAAATTAAATTAAAATTTTAAATTAATTAAATCAAGCATTTTGATAATTAGTTAAGGCATTTATCAAGTAAGAAATGCCCAACCTTTCCTGGTGAGGGTTTGCTGCATTTTATGTTTTATGTTATTCTAGGCTCAGTTTTTTCCTGACGTACCAAACAACTAATTAATTAATCGTATGAATAATAACCAGACTAATTCATCTATTATAATTGGCTGCAGCATTTTTTATTTTTTTTTTTAAATCTAACCAAAGATCAGTTATTAGAATTTTTCAAATTGTGATTACAAATCCAAATGCTCAATCCAGTCTGTAAAATACACTGTAATTTGCGTAAGGGTGATGCATGATGAAAAGTGGCACATGCTCTGTTTAGACACGTGGATAATGCTGTAGTTGCCTTAAAGCTGAGGTCATGAGGTTTACCTTGTTAAAAAGCGAGCACTAAGGATATGCCCACATAAAAAAAAAAAACACAAGGCAATGGCAACTAAAAATGCCCGGCAATGACAGGGCAGACAGATTGATAGTTTGGACCAAACTTTGTTTTAACATTCTCCATGCATTTTCCTGCAGACCACCTCAACCAAACTATAGAAAACTGAGCAGGTGGCCAAGCCTTCTCCCCCTGCTAACCCATGCTGTCATCCCTCCCTGAAAACATCCACCTTAAATAATTAGTTATTTATATTCATCAACCTTTCCGTCCCTCTCTTCCCATCCCCTGGTCCTGTGGGATATTGATAGCTCTTATCTTAATGGTACATTTCCCTTGGCGAGGGGACTGGGCAGCCAGCCGTCCCGGCCCTCCTCACACTCTGTCAGAGGGGCGAGTAAACACTGTCAGTCAGCCTGTGCTGCACCCTCACCTCCCTTCTCCCTGCTGTTAGTTTATCTAGGGAGCAGAGAGTGATGATGGGCCCCCGGTGGGAAGATTGTTGAAGAGATTGCAGATGGAAAGGACGTTATGTTATGTGGAAATGCTGATACAAGGTGCTTGTGTGCCACTTTGTTGTGAACTGAATGCGTTCAGGGAAAGTCAGTCGGGCTCTTTTCCAGCAGCGCGCAGCAAGTGCCAGTGCCTTGCTCGATCAGGACAGAGATACATATTTACTTTCACCGAGGCCGTTTCAGACCAGCAATATTTCAGTCACACGTCACTTCCACAACTTCCTTTGGAGGTGGCAGTGAGTGTTAAGGTCGCTTGGCCAATCCAAGCTTATCTATGCAGGATAACTACTTTAAGTGACAGGTGGATTAGTTATATTTACAGTTACAGTTTTCTCACAAAAAGGCAATATGTGTACCTAATGTACCCATGTGTGCCGAATAAATTACTTGAATGCATTTCCTTCTTCTTAAAACGTTTGGAAGAATCTGAAAACTTCACTGTTTATATCGTCACCTTCTGCTTCCCAGCAGCCTCCTTTCCTGCATTTGTTGGCACATTATCGCCACCGACTGTTGATCCGTGGAAGAGCGTGAAACCATTTGCAGGACTGAATCGCAGCAACCGTGTGCAAATGCACCTGCATACACGTGCAAGGGAATAAGGATCCACTCTTAAAATCATTGCTTCGAAGTGATACTAGTGGTCAAAAACATTACAGGGTCGCTTTAAGATATTTAGACTCAGAATTAAATGGCCAAAATGAAGGTTGACTGCATTCCATTTATTAATCCATCTGATTTCTGCCCAT
Organism: Seriola lalandi dorsalis; assembly: GCF_002814215.2. Lineage (NCBI taxonomy): Eukaryota > Metazoa > Chordata > Actinopteri > Carangiformes > Carangidae > Seriola > Seriola lalandi. The sequence goes on along the minus strand of NW_019525446.1, from coordinate 71,347 downwards.
TACCAAGGGCAGAGATGAGACTGTTCAGAAAAAGGGAAACTTATACTACGCTTTTTCTAAAATCAAACACTTCAGTTTAAGATGCACATTTTTCAAAAGCTGTGTTACTTGTACTTATTGCAGTTTTATCACTATTTTCCTTTGAGACCAACCAAAAGTCCCCAAACCCGTCCCACACACAGATTTCTGCTTTTGTGGCCCCTAGTGGCTGAATTCCTTTTAGGACTTCCATTACCTGTCTGTTGCCCGCTACGATAACCACGGCCAGAAAGGCTGCGTCTTTAGCTTTCGCCTCACCCACAGGCTCTTGTATTTCTGCCCTGATACACAGTCTGGCCAGATTTCCAACCAGCTGCCTCCACAACTGAGGGCTTGTATATGGACCCTTAGGATTCAATAAAAATGCAGTGGCTTCGTTTTAGAGTCTGACCAGGCTCTACAGGTACAGGAACCACCATTAGGTGTTCTGCCATGAGGTGACAGAGACTGAATTGCCGCAAAAGTGGCATTTAAACATCATAAGTTTTTATTCACAGGTTCCTGACATGTCAAAATGATTTCAAGACTAATTTCCATTTGTCTGTGTGATGTAAAGATCCTGAAGGAGCTCATAAGGAGGTCTGGCTTTCCATCCCTCTCGTTATTGGACTGCCTCTCATCCGGCAGGCGAGGGCGGGTGAAGCCAGCGGGCCCAGTTCTGCGGAGGATTCATGAAGTGATGGGGTGTGGTGCGATGGCTCTGTTTGGCCCACGCCGCAGGCTCTCCTTTGCTCATTGCAACCTCCCATCGCCTCTCACCTTACAAATCATTACAGCTCCGCTTAAACCATTAGGGCCTGGCTCAGGGCTTGGCTACAGAGATGGGGGAGGGGATACGGAGATAGGACAGTGAGATGCTCATAAGGCTGATGGACGACTTCCAGTGGAGGAGGACAGACGGAGCATTACGGCGAGATAGATGGAGGAGGGCTGGATGCTGGGAAGGGTTTAAGGTGTGTGGCTGACAAGTGTTTAAATTTTTGCTACTACCGTCAACTTTGTTTCTGGCTTTGTGGACAGCGTTTGTGGAATACTTTTTTGCAACTGACATCTTATCAGACGTTCCCAGCAGACTGAAACAAACTAAGATTTTTAAAACACTGGAAACATTCTCAAACCCCAAACCCCCCCAAACTTTTCTACCATAGAAACCACAATTTAAAATGATTTTTTGCTCTGGAGTGTGGATAGAAAATAAAGTACAGAGAATGAGACCTCTGATCAGATTATCAGTCACTCTAATCTATTAATACAAGCTTTCTGAAAAATAGAGTAATGCTCAGACTAACTCACAGTTTTCCCTGAGAGCCCTCTAGTGGGCCTTCGACCTGAATGATCTGTTGAGCACACACATGACTTGGCACAGGCCTGCTGGGCATTAAGGTGTAGCACCCTACCCATTGGCTGTAGCTCCCAGTTGGCTGATGGTGTCCAGGTCCACTTTGTCCAGGTGCATCTGTTGCATAGCACTCAGCAGCTTCTGCTGATGCTCCGGGTCTGTGATCCCAATCTGACAAATTAAAAAACACCTTTTGTTGATCCAAATCTCTTCTGAAAAATAAAATATTCAAACTGTATGAGTATGTGACACATGTATTCTTCGTCTATAATCATGCATTTATGTTTCACGTCTGAAAACATGCAACATGCTTTTGTAATAATGATCCAAATGTGGGTTAGGTGATGTAAACCAGGTGTACTTTTATTTACCTCTGACAGATCTGAGTTTTATAGAAATTTAAAGAAACACAGTTCAAGAGTGATCCTCAGATAAACTGCTGCCTCCGGTCACTTCGTCAGTTTAACCTTCTCTTCTACTTAAACTTCTTTCTACAGAACTTGTTGCCTTAAAAAGCCGTGACGTCAGCAGCTACCCTCGTCTCTGTCCGGGTCACCCTGAAGGCCGGCAGCGAGCAACAGAGCTGACAGACACACAGATGTTACAGTCATCCTCTACCTTCTCCAGGTCGTCCTTCTCCATGGTCAACAGGTAGTTCCAGGTGATGTCATTTTCCTGTGCAAGTGAAAGAAAACATCTCTCAGCATTCACCGAATCAAAACTTCTACAGCTGCTTCCGACCCCACTGCCTCAAACAGATGTGCCTGCATGAGGCTTTGCCATACAATGACAACAACCTACCTGCACCCATCAAAAACCCCGTCCTCATATATCAGATAGGGACTAAAACCTGAGCTGACCCTCAGTTTAATTCAGGCCAAGCCAATCCAGCACACTGGATCCATTATTCAGCACTGCGTAAAATATGTAAACCAGTTATCTCATGACATGTTCTCAAGCCAGGAGGTGTCATTCTGTCAGTAATGCAGCTGCGTTCAACACATTTGGGATCACTGTATCTCACCCACAGATTTAATACCGCATTGAACTGTGTGTAACAGCATGGTATCTCTGCTCACTGCCTTGGCATCAGCGAGATAAGACAACAGAAGTCTCTCTCACATTAGAACAAGGCACCGTGCCTACAAAAATATACACATTTGTGTAAAAAAAAAAAGCTATACTGAAATCCTATTCTAGCACGCAGTCAGTACTTACAGTCATGATGTCAGTGAGGTAGCTGAGATCGAGGCCGTGCAGGAGGAGCTCCAGGTCGTCAAGCTTGGGTGCACTGAGGAGGGCAGAGAGTTCACATTAAGTCCTGCACCATTAACCCAAGTATGAACCGGCTGGAACTAAAATTGCGCTAAAGCTGTTTGAACAGAAACGTCCTGAGTAGTGCATCAGTAACACACTGAAAAGTGAGCTCGTCCTCAAAGCGCGAAGCTAGGTTTAAGACCTCACTAGCAGCTAACATCTACTCTACTGAAGTGTCCTTGAGCAACGAACTACATCCCTTTCAGCTCCAGTGTTCCTGACCTGAACCTCTGACATCCCTGTAGAGGACGTTGGGCAGAACGAAAGACATCGGGGATCAAGTGAGTGCAACAAAAGTGTCACTGAGTTCAGACACATCAGAGTAACCGCAGTGTAAATGCAGCTTCAGCCTGACTGTTGACACGATGAGCTTTACAAATGTTCAAAATATGTGAAATGCATCTATTAGGGTTTTAACTTCTCCGTAACTGACATGAGAGAAAGACAACAATGATGTTTACAGGCTCACAGGTTGTAATTCTTGGTGCCAGACATGCTCAAAAGCAATGTTTCTGGCTGATGATAATTGCCCCACTGTGCCCAAATGAACTAAACATTCATGGAAGATGTTTATTATTGTTTATGTCTGGTTGAGCAATGGTTCAACAACACCTGCTGCACAGGCATAGATCACAGAAAGTCCAACAGGGGGCGACAAGCACACAAGTGGAGAAGCAGACATATAATCATGACGCTCCAAAAAAAGTTACATCCATATACACACACTAAATAGTATAGTCCTAAAGCTATTTAATGCAAGTCTCGTGCTCTCTTACCTTTCCTTGGAAGATGGAGGTTCAGAGTTGGTCTTGAAGAACTTAGACAAGGTCTCCTCCACGGAGGCCTGCACAGTGGAGATGTGGGATGAAGAGGCCAGGATCCTTGTTATCTGCGGACAGACACCAGCACGGCATTAAGTCACAAAGGTCACCAATCAAGTAACACAACACATACTTTAAAATCACCAAACATATTCCTTACTCAAATAACAATAAATATACGTTATTATGACCTGTGGTAAAAAAAGGACTTCAGGTACCTGTGTGTGTTTGAAGATCGCTGCCAGGTCAGCTGGGCTTTTTCCATCCTTGGTCCTTATGGTTTTGTCTGCTCCTAGCTGGAGGAGCTTCAGCACTGCCTCCTCTCTGCCATACTGCACTGCTGTAGACAAAGCCTAACAGAAAGTATTGCATCAGTTACCATACACAAAGTCAAATGTATAAATTGGAGGGACCTGCTATGTTAACTGTGACACACTGTGTATCCGTTGCCATCCTGAACATTGATGTCTGCTCCATGGGACAACAGCAGGTTGATGACCTTACTGTAGCCGTCTCTGGCTGCCAGCATCAGGCAGGTCATCTGTGACCTGAAAGAAGAAAGCAGAGATAAAGAGATAAAGTTAGAGGACAACAAAAAGATTAAGTTAAATTAAGGATGATGACAAATGAAGGAGATGAAAGATGTGAGGGAAGCAGGAGTGATGGCAGAGGTACAGAGAAACCACCAGGGTGCAGCAAACACCACATAATCATCTGAGACGCATCCAGGAAAACTGGTTCACTGTCTCAACTGCGACTGGCCACGACACAAAACAATTACAACCCATTCTTGACGTGCACCAAGTCTTTACACTGTGTCACGGCAACACCTCAAGGTTTTAAAAGGTCTTGTAACAGTTCCAATCCAAAAATTAAAACTCATCTTTATGCCATAACTTTCAATTAGTGGCTTCTTCTTTGAGACTGAAGGTAACAGGCACCCGGCCTGAAGTAATCAGCGAATCCATAAACCTCATCAGCGCAGTATTAGTGCATGTTGTCTTGCCGACATTATAACCACTGCATCTCTCTGACCATCTGTTTGTTTATTCCCTACAGCTCGTGAGCGTCCAGGTTGTGTGCCCCCCCGCCATTTTCTCCTCCCTGTGCTCAGGTTGTCTGTGCTGGACCACCGGTCCTCCTGGGACCTCTCTCCCTCTCTTGGCTCATTCCAGATGTTTTGAATCTGGATCTTTGTCCTCCAGGAGTCCCTTCCTCCTCCTCCTCCTCCTTCCTCCTTCTCCTTGTCGCTGTCTCCCTCTGTGTGTTTGTTTCCTTCTCCTAGACGTGTGAATGATGTGCTTGGTTTTGCCTCATATGTTTGTGTGGTCTGTCCTCTTTCCAGGTCATGGGGCTCAGGTCCAATCTGCTGGTGGCACCTGAAGCTGTTTGATGGCCTCCCAGATTATATTCTTCATTACATGTTTTCCTTGTCAGATTCGAGGGTCTAGTGACAGAGGTGGCTGGACAAATAGTTTAGCCCTTTGAGGGAAACGTGATTTTGGGCTATACGATTCAAATTTGACTTGCCTCGATTTGATAAATGGTAGATAAAAGTATCCAGAACTATAGAAGCTTTTAAAACAAGTCCTGAAGCACAATCCGGATTCCAGCAGTGAATCCCTTTGTTTGGTATCTCTCACCACAACAGAGCTCAATGCATTATTTTTGTGGCTCCTTATAGCTAACAAAACGTAACATGAATCTTTAATTCTACTGTTGGTGATTGTCGCGACGGAGAATGTAATGATTGTCAACCTGATTACGTTGCAGTGTTTTGGCATTTAAGCCTTCAAATCAATTACTCAAACCAGCCCTTCTGCTTGATTGCCCAAATTGCCCTTTTGCATTTTTACGTTAGAGTCGTGTTTTTAATTCTAGAGAGAGTATTCCTTTGAGCACGATAATAAAGATACTTGCTAGATAGTGTACTGAAGTGGTTTCGGACAGAGCATCCTTTTAAAAAGGTGACACACACTCAAGCACACATTTGGTGAATGTGTCCGTCAACCGCTCGCTACTCTGAAATGAAAGACCTGGTTGTGACAACTTTGACCTCTGTTGCTCATGTGTTTGCTTGCATCTGAACAAGGACTGGATATATATATATATATATATCTATCTAAAAAAAAAACTTCTGCTACAGTACCTCTTATCACCTCTGACTCAAACACAGCTGCTGAGAAAAACACATCAATCCAAACAGGTGGGAAAGTCCACAGGCAATTCATCACTACTATTACTTTTAATGGTGAGAGAGACAGAAAGAGGCAGAGAGGGGTAATCACATGTCACAGTTCCAGTCACAAAAGCATCGCCCAATGAAATACAGAATGGGAATGTGTTATCACTCTCAAATTGATTTGACAGGTCTTTTAATACATGGCCTACCACTGGATGGCTGGAGGCAGTAAAAGGTTTGTTTGTTTTTTTTTTTTTTTAGAGAGGGACTGAGAAGCAGGTGAATTAAGATCAATCTTTTAATTCTCAATTGAAGTTGGAGATATTGATTAAATCTCATACCAGAGTATCAATACATCACAATACTGATATCATGATATAATATGCTTTTCAAAGCTCAATTCAAAAGCATTTCAGACAACCAGAAGGCAACATCTGTGCTAATCCAGTGAACTGAATCTCTAATAAAGCAAAAAATACTTGTCCTGTAATTTCCTGTAAATCCATATGACAGTCCTATTTAATGATTTCCAGGTATGACCCAAATACAACCAGGGATATTAAAAACATTGCTGCCACATGATTTGATTTTTTTTTTTTTTTGCTGTTGATGAATTTTTGTCATATGACCCAACCCCTAAATGCCACGGAGAGTAGCGCCTTGTTTTTGCTTTGTCATTCGGACTCGAGATATACCGCTTTTATCTGTATTATAATGTTGGCAAAAGAAGTGTTGACTTTTCTACCAATAAATTACCTTATCTGAAAATCCTCCGAGACAGAGGCGATGTTTGTTTAACAGGTGTGAATCTGTGTGGGACGTCAGTGGGTTTTAAACATCAACTAAGAAGGACACACAACTACATCTCTCTTTTAAGTGAATTCCAAGAAATCAAAAAGTTAATGTTCTATGCGAACTCAAACAAACGAACCTATGGTTATGACATGTATGACATTTCCTCTCCGCCCACCGATCAGTCACTTCCTCTTGGACCCATGAGAACAGGTTTAGTGGCATCATTCATTTCTGTTCACATCCTGTGCTACTATATTTTCCCAAGGGTTTGGTTTTACTGTGAGACGGGCACCAAGGTCGCTCGCACAGTGTTTCAGTGTGTTTGCTTGTGTGTCTTTCTGTGTGTGTCCTTCAGACTCTGTGTGTTTTGGCTGGTTCCAAAACAGACAGCTGATTGATCGATGCGCCGACAATTCAGTGGCAAACGTCTTTCCTGGTGTCAGGACCGCAAGAAGAATGACTCCCAAAACCACCTGGCTCACTGTGCCAAGGTAAACACACTCCGTCTCACACTGGCCTCCGGTGAATCATAAAAAAAAAAAAAAAAGTCACAATGACTACTTTTATATGAAGGCTTGCAAACAGACGGCATGTTATTGGCTGGTTTCATGCACTGATAATAACCTATCGCTCCATCCACAGGGACCGATGATTATTCTGATCAGTTTTGTTGCACGTGGATCCTGTTGCCAAAACTATTTTGAGATGTAAATATCAAGTCTCAAGTCTTCAGGTTGTCTGAATGCATTTTTCTGTCAGAGCTTTTTTTAATACAGGCCTTAGCAGCTGTGTGGTTGTCACTTATTTCAGATCCTTGTACTTTTCAGGATTTGGGACGTTCCAGCTTCAGATTCGGAAAGTTTTGCTTTCAAGTCTCCAGTTCAGTCTAAAGGGATTCAGGTCCCAAGTAGGTTAAGTCTAAAAGCACTCAAGTCCAAGTCAATTCCAAGTCATCATTAGGATGTCTACAGCTGTGTGTGTGTGTGTGTGTGTGTGTGTGTGTGTGTGTGTGTGTGTGTGTGTGTGTGTGCATGTGTGTGTGTCAGTTCAGGTTCTATTTTTTTTTGGATTAGAGACTCAAAGTAAAGAGGGATAGAAAAGGAACAGCTGTTAAATCAGGTGTACTGATACCCTTATTATCAGTTGGCGGGGCCTTTCTGTTTTCCAAAAACAAAAGGTTACAGAAGTTCAAGCCGAAATTATGTCAGTGATCTCCCGTCTGGAAGCAAATCGTGTAAAAGTACACCTGAAATCTGTACAAATATAAAAGAAAAATGTGTCTGAAAGTGCACATTCACCTACTGTATGTGCAGCCTGGAGAAGCATGTTCCAGCCTTTAAACGACTGCGGCCGACACAGATCAGTGCAGTGAAGGTACAAAATAAATAAATAAAAGAAAGGGACACATGGAGGCAATGGACCCCGCATCGTGCTCCTGCAGGACTTTGAGGGATGACAGAGAATGCTTGTTTACACTAAGACAGAGGGACGAGCAGCTGGTGTTAATCATTGGTTTGATATTCAGACGTAAGAGGCGATGAGGAGGAGGAAGAGGTTTATCCTCTGCACCCACATGAACCCCATATTCGTCTGTTGCTCTGAACGTCGGGGGCTGTCGGTCCCTCCTCCTCACCGCCTCCCCTCATCCGCATCCTTCTGCGTCTTGTTACCTTGCTTCAAATATTTTGTCTGGGAAGGAACCAATCAATTTCCTAACGCTATAGCGTGTCCATGTGTGTCATCAGGGGGGTCTCAGGCGGTGTGTGTCGTGAGTGTAATGGCATCCTGGCGGTGACAGAGTGGCAGGGGATTAGGGGAAAGCTAAACAAGAAAGCCACTGGGGGCCGCATCCTCACTTTGACACAGCAGAAATCCACAGATGGTAATGGTAAAACATGCTTCAAGAGTGACCTCGCTTCATTCTTTTCCACGAGATGGAATTTTTCATGTTCTTCACCAGGGCAGGAAACCAGATTATACACCCAGCTGCTGCAATGCATGATGGGTCCCAAACTCCTCCAGTCACTTTTATTAATTTATGGGGAAATATGTTCACGATATTCCCACTGCCAATGTTTCTGTAGCATCACTTTCCTATCTCGCAAAAATAAATATACTTTCATTCTTACAAATGTAACAATCTGCACAAACTTATTTATTTCTGTCAGTTTTCCTTAATATTTCCGATGTTACTCAGACTAATGAGGTTGGCACTGTTTTGGCACTGACTGCTCTCATTTTGGCACCTCAGTGCAGCTACAGCATGTATATGAACGTGTGTCGATGTGTCTGGGGTGATTTGGGGTAACATGTACATCTAATAGGGAGCTAGGTTTTTCACAGATTCTTTTTTACGTTTCTATTGCCGTTAGTGATGGTTAGACAGTGTTGTAAGCGAGACGATACTCTAAATACTCGTTTTTTGGTTTATGGATTTAATGGACAAATGTACCCGAACAAAAGCTTATTTGATTTTGGGCGGATAGGGCGATGCTAGTGGTTTAGCATGGACATACTGTGCAAGTCAAATGACAACTAGACATCCAGTTTAAAACGTATATATTTCAACGTGTAACAGATCCTAACGATGCGTTCACTGAAATTTGTTGAAACCACTGTTAAACAGATTCTACATTTCAGCCTGGTTTCTTAACCTAAGCACCTTTGGACATTTAGACCTACAAATTACCAAAACCATGCTTACTGGATTACATCCCAGTGTGTACCAAAGCTTCTAAAATCCTCCCACCCAGCCCTTACACTGTGTGTTTGTTTGTCTGTCTGTCTGATACCCGTCTGTACATGCACATGCCATAACAGGACGTTCCAAACAAAACACACAAATATACTCTGTATGGAGCACTCTGGTGCATAATGCTACCACATGGCAGCTAAACATAACGAGAGCCATCAAAGGAAATTTGATCCAGCGCCTCTTGTTGTTTCCTCCCTCCCCTGTTTAAGTCAAGTCTGGAGTGTTTTTACTCGGCCTGCATCAATTCGGGTGTGACAGCACGTACTGTGTTGAAAATCCCATAAACATTTTGACTTGAAACACATCTGTACCCCCAATTCCTACCCTCACCCCCACCCCTCACCTGTCCGCCATGTTGGGATCAGCATTTCTGGACAGCAGAAGCTCCACACAGCGAGCAATTCTGTCTTCACTGGCAGACGCCGTGCAGCTGGCCATGAGCACGGTCCAATGATCTGCGAACAGGGACGCATTAATGAGGAGGCGCATCATCATACTTTAATTTAACGCTTAACATTAAATTTAGCATCAATTGTTAAAAGTAAAAAAAATTAAATAAAACAAAGCTAGATACAGAAAAATAAATGACCATTAACAATAAAAAGCAGGTTTTAGAGGTTTTAGTTCGCAGCTGATGATGCATCATAGCTGGGCCACCAACTGCACATAGTCCGTGAAGGCTACGAGGGCAGCTCTTTCTATATATGGTCAAAATCTAGAGGTAGCATGGAGAAACAGTGTAGGCAGGTATATCAATGTTTTAAAATGAGATGTAGGATGAGACAATACCATTTATTTTGATATAGTTTGATGTTGTGTTACAACCCATTTCTTCCACAGAAAATACCCAGGTATATATCATGTATTTCCCTCATTGGAGCATTTTAATTGTAATTTCATTATTTAGCAAAACAAGTTAAAGGAAGAGAATTGTCTTATTTTTAACCCCAATGAAGTCATACATCACACTATAATAAAAAAATTTAAAAAGCCTGGACGGGGACCTGGTGATGGAGATGGATAGCTGCTTATCTGGCATCAGGAAGTGTGGCGGCCTTTATGGGACAGAGTGACTTCAGAGGAGTCGTCTCCTTATCTTATCCTGATAAAATTGAGACGCATGGCAATAGTCTCAATTCCTGTTTTGTTCCGCCAATGAGCGAGTCCCCAACCAGCGTGTATCACAGTGTGTATCTAACTGCATTTGTATGTTTTCCTGTATGTGTGTGTGTGTGTGTGTGTGTGTGTGTGTGTGTGTGTGTGTGTGTGTGTGTGTGTGTGTGTGTGTGTGTGTGTGTGCGTGCATGTACACCTTGGCCCCCTACATCTGCATGTGGGTTCCTGTGTCTTTGTGGCTGTGCATGTTTGGCTCTATATCTGTGTGCAAGTGTGTATGTTTATATTATGTGTGTGTGGGTGTAAACCAGACTGCCTGGTTTGCGTCTACAGAGGACTGGAGTAAATAAATCTGAGGCCTGAGAATTGGTGAGAGTGTATGACAGCAGCATGGTGACCGTTATCAATCACTCGCGCATTCCTCCGCTCGGCCTCGCTGCTTGGACGAACGCCACCAGGACGTGACCACACGTCATCCTCCTGTTTAATTGTTTCCTTAATCTGCCTCCAGCATCAGATGCCGAGACCATGTGAAATCAGTCACACACACACAGTTTAACTCGACATTCTGGACTGAGAATTAATTGACATCAGATATCAACAGCATGACTGGTGCAATGGCTCCAAACCGGGGTCTGGGGACTTTGAGGGGCCACAGGAGGGTTTCTAGTGGATACCCAGGAAAACTAAGAATGCAGTGGTCTCAAAATAATGTATTGTTACTGCAGCAGAAAACAGTGAGAGGAAGGCAAAAAATTACTTTACGGACCAGAAATCATGGTTACAGTCTCATCCTGAGAGACTTCAAGTGCACACATATTGTGTATATTGTATATTGTCTACTGCGGCTGCTGCTATGCATGATGTGGAAATTTTAAGGAAGCACACAAACTACTGTCAACTATAAATCGTTGACACCTGTAGATACATGAATTTATATGCAATGTTCTTCGTCACGTTATTTGCCTAATACAATCATCACTAATTTGCAGTAGTGTTGTTTATAATTAACCGATTAATTCTATCAACTGAACATTAAACCCCACAGCAAGTCGACATGTTGCTATTTCAGAATAAAACCAGTAGACAGGCTGCCCGCTGCGCTGAGGACTGAGGTAGGACTGGCCTGTGTGTTATTTAATTCTGAGATCTTTTTTTATTAACCTGTTGGCTGTTTCTGATCATTAATCAGCTGAGGACGAAGGAGGAGGAAGAGGATGAGGTTTATGTTTCAGTGCTCTCGGCGGTGGAGGATTCAATGTGTGTTTGCGTTTTTGTTAATCTGTTTATACATTAGAAAGTCTGGCTACTATTTGCTATTTATCTTAATAAGTGATTTAATATTTTCCTTCTCGGCAGAGGTTATGCCGGTTATACACAGCGCACCCAGTGCCGGAGGATCCAATGTGTGTTTTCGTTTTGTTCATTTGCTTTTGTTCATTAGAAAGTCTAGCTACTATTTGTTATTTACTTAAACATTTATTTCAGTTAAATATTCTTTATGTAGGCTTGTTGTTTAGTTTCACTTTGTTCATAACAGCACTGCAGCTGTGTGATGAGTTTAATGGGTTACAGACTCGTCTATTCTAAATAGTACAATTTAATCTTACTGGTTAATGGTTGGTTAACAGATGTCTGCTATCGGTCAGGAAAAAAAACTTAAAATGAGCATCCCTAACTCACAGTGTATTTTACTAAACGATGCCAGCTATCCCTACAGCTTCTGAAACGTTCCTCCACACATTTAATTTTAATGATTTCACTGTAAAATACAGCAGAAAGCAGCTACAAACTGTTTTTCTTTCCTTTTGCAAGTGAAAAATAAGGCAGACAGAAGCTTACTGGAGATCAAGCCACAGCTAACAATCACTATCAATATACATTCATGTGTCTATTTCTTGTTATATAATTGATAACTCATTTGGTCTGTAAAATGTTCCAAACAAAAATGACATTTAGTCATTTACAATTATATAAAACAGAGAACTGCAGCAACTCCTCACATTGAAAATGTTCAGTATAAACATTTAGTCCACTATAAAAAAATGCTGTCAATTAATTTCTCCCAATGAACAACCTGATTAATCAATGAATTGTTTCAGCACTAACTCACTCCTGGGAAATAATGTGATCGGATAATGTATAACCTGCAATAAGCAACTGTTCACAGCTTTACTGTTAATTTGCGTGAAGTTCAACTCTGCCCAACCACAGTATCTCTGTATCTGTGACATAGGGGTCAGTTTATGGTCTCTCAGAAGAAGTTCGTAAAACGTGCTCACCGACCACCTTGCAAATTAAAAATGTTTATAGCTGTTCTGGATGGCCACACTCAGAAAGTTACAGAAATGGCTGGACACACTTATTATGTGACATTTGAAAGGGGCGGAGAAAGTTGGTGTCCGACATTATCTGACCACTGAGCGAGCAGTTTGCGCAGGACTGTAAGAGCTGGTTTCTCCAGATGTTGCTCCGCTCATTTGAAATAAAAAAAGAATACCAGCCATTTAATCTCTTGTTGTTACTGCTGATTTAAGTGAATAGTAACAGAGACTGTAATAGTACAATGAGCTTCAATACCAATACTAACAACATTACAATCTATCAAGAGTTTAAAGATCAGAATTACAGTACCCTTGCAATATTCCTTTGACACAGACTGATCATTCAGAGTGATTCAGATGGAGAGGAGCTGTCATTAAACCATCATATCCCCATCTACAGATTCGACATTGTGCAATACTGGACTAACTCCTGCCAAACAACCAAATGTTTCATGTTTCTGGGGGATCCTGTGACTACTTTTTCCGACAGGATTCATGGCTTTTATGTGTGTATGACTGCAGACTTCTTAACAAGGAAGAGTTCTTCCCCCATGCTTGTTTTACCCAGTCTGACCTCGATCCAACAGATGCCTTCAATTTTTCTCGCTTTGAGACGAGGGTTCAGTGTGCATGAACTAAAAACAACTCAATGGATAAGAAGTGTGTTTCTGCACGAGTTCCTCTTTGGCGTCATCACCATTAAGTAATGTCAGATGAAGGCCCAATTGGTCCCCCAGTCTTTGGCTGTAGCAGGTGAGGAAATTGAAAAAAGGTGCCACAGGGAAGAATCGCTCGACACCAACGCAACAGGGACCATCAGGAGGATTAGGTATGGCTGTTTCATAACCAGGTCTGGAAGGCAGCGATGTAATGGTGTTGCCTAATCACACTGTATGCCCTAGTTTATTTATTCTGAAAGGTGGTGGGTGAGGGATCACATAGAGGTCAGTGGAGCCTCCTACGCTTGTATATCAACCACCAATACAAAATAGTATGAATTTGTCTGCCCAATTTTAGTTTTGAAAACAAAGAATAGTGATCCATATTGGTCTGACCTTTGCTGAAGTTGGCTCTGGCCCCTCGGTCCAGTAGCAGTTTGGCCAGGTCGTAATTAGCCACATTGACAGCACACATGAGAGGAGTCCATTCAAAGCCAAGCCTGGTCTCCACGTCCATGCCTGCAAAAGGATCAAATTAAGTAAAGAGGCAATGAAATGATTACATAAAAAGTAAATCTGTGCCTAATCCCCCCCCCTTAGGTGCTCACACATACATATTGTACATACACACAAAATCAAGCCCTGTTTCTTTGAGCATCCTTGCTTAAATATTAGTTTTTCCTATCCCTCTTGAATTCTGCAAAACAATTTCATGCAAAACTGTTACGTTGAGGTGAAAAATCACAACCACCTACTTGACAAATGATAAATAATTCCAACTCTGACTAGTCCTCTCCACCATTTTTTTTTTTTTCATTCAGACATCCTTATCTACCATGTTGGCCTGATTTTACATCCATTATTATAAGACAATCCCACCTTTTTCAATATATATATATATATATATATATATATATATATATATATGCATCTTTTACATCTATTGTCACAGTAAAGCAAAGATAGAGCACACATAGCAATGGAAATTAATAGAAAATTTACAGCTAGACTTCATTTGTTATATTAATTTATTATTCATAGCTAACTGTCAAGTTGTGTCACAGGTGAAGAGAGCACTTGCCACTATCCAACAGCTGTTCCACAGTCCCAGTGTCTCCATTACTGATGGCTCTTTTCAACACTGACACATTATCTTCTGTGTGTGGTACAACAGCATCCTGAGCCTGTGAAAACAGGGAAGAATCAGAGTAAATTAACCAAAAATAATTTTACTCCAAAATAGGATCCATTTGGAAAACACATCTGTTTGTGGATACAATCTCTGAATTCCAGGGAGCAAAATTCCTTTAATGAATGTAGGAAAATTTCAAGTAATATTTAGCAGAAATCATTCCTGCCATTAGGTGTGTGCAATAACAACAGTCCCCAGACTAGGATGTGTCCCAGTTCCATACTACACACTAATACCATAGAGTAGGTAATCTATACCAATCTTGATACTGTTTTTGTAATAAGTGTACAGTACAATATATGTAATTTGATGCTTTAGTAATTTGTACTCTCAAGAGAAGCAACAACTAAACTGCATATTTGGAACACCACTTACAAATGAACTTATTGTGGACAAAGCAAAAAAATTTTTCTAAAGATTTAACTATGATTACTAGTCAGGTCACACTTCTTTGAATGAAACAACTTTCACTGTGTGGGTTTTGTTTATTAATTTCCATTTATTTTGGGCTTTTCTTCATGTAGATAAAAGGAAGAATACTCTATGGCAAAGATTTCAACTTTAGCCATCACCACACATGGTGGTGTGTCAAGATGCTGAAGTGGTCTACTAACCCTTATTTCATATAGTGAACCCTGAATCTTGACAACCACAACAAACCAAACCAACAAATATAAGAAATGGACAACTGAGGACAAAGCTAAATGCAATATTGTTTTTCAAGATCTTTCTGAGGTTGTCTCATCGCCTGTACAATTACTTCTAATTATTTCAACCTTTTAAGCTGTGATTAGCTACTTAATTTCTGTTGCGTGTCCACTAGTAGCACGTTTAAAATCAAATAAATTGTTTTTACCGTGCAGAAAAGACAGAGATTTAGACTATATTCCTCCACATTCACAGAGGTACCAGAGATGACCTGAAATATTAAGATTTATTCGGTGTTGAAGCATTAATTTAGCGCTTAAATTTGCACTCTACTGTGCGCATTTTCGCTACTGCGCCACAAACAGCTAGTGTTGATGACAGTTTAGGTTGAAAAAGAGCGGTTTACCCCTCTCTCCATTATCACTAAAATTAGGTATGTATATAAATTCCCATTTAAGTTTATGACCATAGCTTATTTTGCCAGCCTATTGGTTTCCCACTGTTACCATTATTTTATATAGCTAATAATAGCTTATGTTAGCTAGCGAGCCTAATTTCGTTGCTGCTAGCTAACGTCGTTGTCCATTTCTAGCGGCATAAACCGGTTTGAGGAAACATGTTTTCTAAATTAACCTTGATGCGAGAAGAGTTTTTATCCAAACAGCAACCGAGATCCCACTCTTCATTGCTGGCGTCGCTTTCATCTCCAGCTGGGAAGGCGTAATCCATGAAGCTGCCCATATTTCCGACTAGCCCGCCCGTTAGCTGACGTGAGAGAAGCCGTAGCAGGGGAAGGGGCGTCGCCAGGCAACAAGCAGAAGGTGTTTCGAGTGGACGGTGATAACGTCCAGCTGCGTCAACCGGCGTAATTAATGCCCAATACCTCCAGTAGTTTAACCATCTTAAGCGAAAGACAACAAATGATGGAGGCCGGTGGAAGGATGAAGTTTAACTACACCCTAGTGGTGAGTTAAATTTGCCGTATCAAAAAGGCCACATAAATCACTTTTTATGCTGTGGGTTTTTGTCTGCCCTCTCCAGCCCTATCGCCGCTATGTGGTTAGCTTAAACACTAGCGTTAGCGGTTTAGCTAAAGTAAGCTAACAGTAGCTTTTAAACATCTCAAAACATAGCACTGAACGCTTACATGCACTAGTATATGTTTCTCACATTAGCTTTAGTTAATATTAGTGTTTAGCTGGCTCGCTAGACTGGAAGTTAAGAGGCACATTTAATGCCCCTACATGCTATTTTATGCTAACTACATAGTTAGCCCTAGCATCTATTTTTCTGTTGGTTCAACTCTCGTATCTCTAATGCTTTTTTCTTTTTTGTCCAGAGGCAGCTTTGGAAAGGGAAGCTGGGACCATCCTGGCTTTTACTGTTGATTTTAAGCTTGTTGATATGACAGGTGAGTGGTAGGCTGCCCTTTTGTTTCAATAAAATGTGTAAACATTTGCCACTAATGGATTTCCTCGTGTTTATGCAGAGTGAGAATATGAATGTGTTCTTAAAACTTCTACACACCTATACCCACACAGGTGTTTTTACCTACAGTATGTACTTGGTGATAAAGATTTAATCTCAGGACTGTGTGGGTGTGAACTGACTGCTCGACTGACATCTCCCTCACACTCATTTTAAGTTTTATTGCCTCTGTTTGGGTGGGACAACTTTTCCCTCATCACTCTTACTTATGCAGTTTCGTGACGTCATGCCATTCCCAGCATAGCTTTTCCCAACTTTAAACTGAACGGGCATCTAGTCATCCAGAATAAGTGGTAAACCTATGAAGATGTGCAGGGGCATCTAAGGATTTCACACTTGGCAAGCTATAAGCTACTGCATAAATTGTCTCAATCAATGAATTACATTCTATAAGCCATCATTATCTATAACTGTATATATGTAGGTAAAACTAATTCAGTCTAATACAACAGTCCTGCAACAACTCTTGGCACCTCTCTAAAACCGTGTCAACAAAAAACTGAACATGCAGGTAGGATTTATAACAGCACTGTAGTATTAGGCGTTCCTAATAACTGAGTGTGTCACTGTCTTATGAGATGCCACACTTTAGGATAGAATCTCATCTGTCTGCAAGGGAAAGTAAATGTCCAGTAGAGGTCACTCTTCCTCTGGACAAGACTAATAACTTTTCTGCCCCTCAGCAATAACGACTCCAAGGTCAGCAAATATCCAAGCAACCAAAAATCTGGCTTCATTTGATGTTTTCCTCAATGTCATCACACAGCTCAGGTTATTGTTTTATCCCTCTCTCACACACAATTACCAGGAACCAAAATTAGTTCAGTCCGTCATCGGCCCAGATGTTGCTCAGATTTTGGGGAGATGAGGAGAACATGTCCTATCCAGCATTATAGCAGAGATTATTTGTCCCCTTTCAGTTGTTTGACTCAAATATACTGTATGTTCAGGTTCCTTTATCAGCACAGTTACATTTTAATGAAGCATATTTTATGGTTTACTTTAGTAACATGCAAAAAATACCTTTCTTTCACCTTTGTAGCTAGAGCCTCTATCCATCTTAACTTTAAAACCACTTACAAATGCATTTCAACTACAAATTGGACTTGCATGTTTAAATTAATTATATATGTTCCACATTTAGCAGATTTTGATATGTGTCTACCTGAAAGCTGAAATGAAAACTACACTCTTGCTGTACTTGTCACATTAACCTAAATAAAAATAATCATGTTGGCCTCCATTAACTATTCTGCAGACGGAAACCTAATTGGATTATTACATTACTTGTCAAAAGTAAATCTATATATATATATATATATATATATATATATATATATATATATAGATTTTATGAGCACATAGCTGGGGAGGGAATCAAACCCATGACTGTGTAACTATAGCACAGTCTCCATCGCCAGGAGGCTGCCCAGCTGTTTCACAAATACTGATGGGGACCAAGTTGAGCTTAAAGGACCAGTTTGTATGATTTAGGGGGGTCTACTGGCAGAAATGGAATATAATATTCATAGTTATGTTTTCATCAGTGTACAGTCACCTGAAACTAAGAATCAGTGTTTTTGTTAGCTTAGAGCTTGTTATCTACATTGGGAGGAGGGACCCCCTCCTCCACAGAGCCCATGCTGCCAATCTCTGACTCTACCACTTCCCACAGGTGATCTACTGGATTCAGAAATGGAGGCTACTGAAGTTCACTTAACTCACGGTCATCTTCATGAAACCAGCTTGACACGGTGCACTATCAAGATGGAAGTAAGAAGATGGTAAATTGTGGCCATGAAGTTATGGACTTGGCCAGTGACAAAACTCAGGTAGGCTGTGGTTCTCAGACGATGATCAATTGGTATTAAGGGCCTGAAAGTGGCACCATGAGCCCAGAAGGCGGGTTGAGTTCATGGATTTCATGCTGTCGATATTTGATGTGAACATTAACTGAAGCTCCTGACCTTTACGTTGCACCACTGTCACGTGATTGGCTGATTGGATAATCGCAAGAATAAGCAGGTGAACAGGTTATAAAGTGTTTGGTGAGTGTGTGTTTGTTCCAAGAGATTTACTGACCATGTGGCTCACTCTTGACTGCAGTGCTGACAGAGAGGATAAGACACATTTTGTGTGTTGAGATATTCAGGAACCAAAGGCTTACCGCATCCTCACATTTTATTTATTTTTTATCTCTGTTCCCACATGAAATGTCTGGAGGTTTTGATCCTCCCTGCTCCTGAAACTGTGCGTAACCTGACACTGATAACACGGTTTCAAGTTGATTTTTTAGATGTCCCGGAACTGTTTCTGCTACTCGGTGAACGATAGGGAGGCAGCTGAGTGGAGTGAAATAAAAAGCCACAGCTTAGATCAGTCCACCTGCAGCAGCGTCTGGAATAACTTTAGTCTCTGTTGTTTTTCTTTGTCTTATTTATGTTTTACATGAGAAGTATGATGCACAATGCACGAGAGAAGTAGCTAATGTAGGGACTTATTTTGCTTTTGATTTGACCGTTTCATGTTTCAATTTACAGATAAGGCTCTTAATTATGTTTCTGTCTGCTTTTTGTTTTTGCACTCATGGTTGTGATTTTAAAATTGTACACTTTTTGTAAAGGGGGTTTTGGTGTCAGAGGAAATGTAGGAAACCTTCCTTGTGCAAATCAATACTGTACATAGTCTAGTTTCACTGTGCTTTAACAGACATTAACCTTTAAAAGGAATTAGAAACTCAAAATGTAGACAAATCAGAAAGATTATTAAAGACACGGAGTGGAAATAATTCCACGGGCCACTGACCCCTGGACTGTATTGTTCCCTGCATTACCTGGCACTGTATATGGATCAATATCTGTTCAGGCGGCCTCGGTGGCGGATCAGCTGGGGGGGGGTTTGCCTCCTCAGCTTGTTGCCACAATATGCAAGCTGTGCTCGTCAGTGTGGAAATGACGTGTGTCTCCGCAAGTTTTGGCGAGCCCATAAAGGATGGACTGTCCTCTTCACTGTCACACTGAGGGAAGAGAGAACAGGACACCACGAGCCAGGAGAGAGAGAGAGAGAGAGAGTGGGACCTGACCGAGCGAGACTAACAGAGGATAGAGATACCAGTCTACCAGGGTTTTTTTGGGGAGGAAGATAACTGAGCAGTGACATCATATTTACTGGAGGCACAAAGTGGAGGCGAGGAACAGGCGGGCACCCTCTTCTCTTGCCTGTGGGAACGGAGCCACTCAGAGGGGGGGACGCAAATGTGAGCGACGCGCACGGACACGACTCAGGTGCAGAGAAACCAAACTGGCGGCGCACTTAGGATGCAGAAGTCACCTGTGGAAGATGCAAACTTCTTCTCCAAGTTTTTCTTCTGGTAAGGCACGTTTGTTCTTCCCCCGTGTGTCTGCGGAGCCGCGGTTTGTCTCTGGATGGTAAGGTGCAGACGCAGCTCTCCCCGTGAAGATAAGTGCAACAACAACAACAACAACAACAACAAAAATCACTATAACTGATATTGCACACGCTCGCGTGCGAGAAAAAAATCTGATACTGATCAATCAAACATTGCCAGTAATAGGTGCTACACTTGCTCCGTACCTCAGTTTTGCACGCTTGATTGAAGAACTTTGAATAGATGTGAAACACCGAGCTGGACCGGCACAGATTGTTTGGTGAGGAAAGTAAAAGTAACTGCGAAGCATAAAAAAAAAAATCGCAAGACAGTGCCGTCATACTGTCAGAGACCATCTTCATTCATCCTCTTTTATTGCCTCTGAGAGAAATAACACCAGTTTTTAAGTGGCGGCGAGACTCCGCAGAATGATCTCTTTATGGATCCTTATGATAGAAGTGCATTTGTGTCGCTGCCTCCAGGCGTAAAAATGCGCATCTGACGGTTTAAAACTGCGCTAAATGTTGAGTTGTGCTCTGATGAGGCATGCTCACATTGCGCACAACATTATTATGAACCATAATAACCAGTGGGGATTTAAAGTGCACCTATGGCACACATTAATACTTTTTAAATGTTGTTTTTCATCTCGATTTCTGAGCTTTAGTACTTTGACCTGTGGCATTTAATTTCCTCTAATACAGCACTGAAGTTCCATTGATGCATCATGTCCTCTCTCTCCTCACACAAATGAGAGGTCTCACAAGTCTGCTGTGTGTCACCTGGCTGGGACAGTCTTTCTTTTAAATGATTCAGTCACAGGGACCGGCAAACATCTGACTTTATCTCCCCTTCTCTGTCATTAGTCTGACTGTGAAACCTCAGGGATGACTCAGATTACAGCTAAAAAGCAGTTTACATTAAAAGTTCCAGACACTCCAACCCTGCAGGCTTTTCCTGTGACCACACAAAAACAAATACTGTGTCATCTTTCAGATATCTTCACCTGATCGACAAAAATGTATCTTCAGTGTGGTTGTTGATGTAGTGTCATATGTACCTGTACCTGTACCTCAGTTGATGTTCTAGCCAAATGTTCTGCATCTTAGCTTCTGCTCAAGTGCACATTCGCTGGCTTCAATCAGCCGCTGCCCGACAATCCGTCTAATCTGTGCTTTCTCTACAGGTGGATGACACCGCTGCTGAGGAAGGGCTTCAAAAAGAAGTTGGACCTGTCAGATGTGTACAAGGCTCCTTCGTTTGATCTGGCAGACAACCTCTCTGAGCGACTCGAAAGGTTTGTGCAGTTTACAGTAAGCTTGTGTACACGACTCGTGGGTTTGACCGACTGAAAGTGGAAATTTAAGGATCATTTACGTGGTTCCCTTTGGTCCAAACTGTGCCACACGCTTGCATGGCGAGGAAAATGTATGACGACTCTTAATTATCCATAGGACAGTGTTTTCATGTAGGCTTATTAAGGTAATGTCGCATCTTGCTGGGATAAGTTATGTCATTATAAATCCTTTTCAAAAGAATGATGTTGGTCCCTCAGAGTCAAACACCAAACGCTTCCTTGAAGAGCTGCCATTTTGCATTAATGTTCAGTCATTGCACACAGAAAACGGGGCATAAATTAGACCAGAATGCAATGCGGTGCGTGCAATGTCATCTGGCTGCACAGATAACTTACTTGTCGGTAGAGAGACATTCTGGGAAACCCATAAAATCTACAAATGGACAAAAAATTGCTCTGAAAATGTCGAGGTCAGCTACAGCCAATGCATGTAACAGGTACATTACACACTGTGCCTGGTGTGTGCATGACCAGTGTATATCAACAGAAACACATTCATTGGAGACGCAGAGAAGCAAGAACCCAGAAGTCTGCAGGCTTGATGTTTTTTCTGTACGTGCCCTTTACATGTGTTTACAGTATCAGACCATCAGCCGTCCTTCTCTCAGAGTCAAGTTAAAATATGGGCTGGCATTTAAACGGGGCTAGACATAAACCAAACCTGTGTGTGCCAAACAAACAAGCAGACAACAGACGATGGACACGGTTTAACTCTTCCTTCTCTACTCTCTGTCTCTTGCTTTGTCTTTTTTCTCTTTGTACAAATCTTCTTTTTCCACCCTTCTTCAGTGATTTTCATCTCTCTCTGACCCTTATACCTGCTGCCATATTTATTTCTCTTTCTCCTGTTTTGTCTTGTTTCATTTGTCCCTCTTTTTCTTTGGTGTCCTGGATTTCTCTCTCTCTCTCTGCCTTTTTTTACTTTCTCTCTTCTTTTTCTTCTTCATTTTGTGTCTTTTCTTTACTCTCATTAAATCATGTTGCACTCCACAGTATTTGCCCCATAATCTTTTTTTCCCCATCATTGTCACTCTTTTCTATTCCTCTCCCGTTCTGCGCCGTCGCTCTTCCTTTTTTACAGCGCTAAACAAATGCCACATCTTTGACAGATCTTTCTTTTCTCAGGAGTCAGATGTTATCCCAAAGATTAAATACTTTTTTACCTTGCCTAACAACCGCAGCAGTGTCCCAAACCGGCCCCTGCCTCTCGGTCACCCAGGGGCCCGCGTCACGCTTAATGGTGCCAACAAGCCAGTTAATGTACATGGGTGTTAAAAAAGTTGACCTTTTAGAAAAGGGCCCAGAGCCCACCGGGTGATGAATGAGCAGCGGTGGGTGATTTCTTTTTTTTTTTTTTTTGCTTTCATTATTCCGATCAGGCCGACAGTGAGGGCTTCTGGGAATGTGAACTTTAACTTCCATTGCAGCACGCTGTGTACCGTCAGCCCCCTTCATCACCCGGCTTGGCTCAACTCGATTCTACGAGCTCTGCTGACTTTTTTCATTATGCTGCAAATTACAAAATCAGATATAAACAAGAGATAGAAAGACAAAAAAAAAAGCAGCTAGCTTCTAAATCCAAAAGCTCTGTTTGGATGTGCAGGGCTCCAACAAGGATACTTATATAGAACCGACCAAATTGGTTTGATACTGTGGTGGAATCGAAAAAACGCCCTCGTCACATTCGATACCTAAGAAGTTAACGAGCAAAATCGCATCAGCGTCATTGAGCAAATGAGCGTGCAGCACGCTCGGGCCGAGAATGAAGAGTCACAGTAGTTCTGATGTCGTTCGAGATGAGCATGAATGAGGTAATGACGGGACATGAATGAGTCGGTCTAATATTGTGGCTGAGTTTGCAATCTTTAAGCAAAGGGGATGGCTTTGGATCCTGCAGTGTGTTTCATGTGTGTAAAATGACACTGGAACTCATTGGGATCATTTTTGTAGAAGGTAATAACCAGAGGTCAGGGTTTCCTCTGGTCCCTAAAAGTTAACGTGGGCAGCCGGCCGCGACAGAATGACTGTAACAGTGAAAGGAAACACTTTCAGATTTCGAGCAGCATCGATGCAGAAACTGTATTTACTTTGCACCGGTCATGTCGTGGCTGATACTCGATCCATATAATAGGGTCAGTATCGACGCTGTTGCTGATCTCAGGGATCAGTTACGTTTAATCTGCAAATTGAGACGAATACACTGTTGAAAACTTCAACTTCTGTTTGTCTTTTAGAGCTCGGTAGAATCCATTGTTATATAACTTCAGGATATCAATACCTACGATAACTTTGTCCACTTACTCTGTTTTTTATCTCTCTCTTCCTCACTGGTCTGCCCTCCTTCCTTCTCCTCCTTTGCTCATCCTTTCTATTCTCCACTTCTTGTGCCATCACTCAGCGCTGAGCCGGTCAGCCAGATCACCCGGGTTATAAATGACGCCCGGAGAACAATGCAGCTACTTACTGTAGCTGTAACCGCCTGCCAGGGCGGTTGTGGGAAGTTAATCCAACAATACTGTGACAAGCTTGCAACAAGGTGTCCATTTGCCCCAATGAATTTCTTTCAAAATAAAAAATAAAGATGATTTCTGACAAATCTGCAACTTTAACAGAGAAATAAACAAATAAAAAGTTTATTGTGTTTGTGAAAATAAATTTAAATGCACCGCAGCTTTTCATTCTGTGGCTGAATCACCAGCCAAAATTGTAGAAAGGACTATTAAACACTGGACAGCTGGTCTATTGCCAACGTAGTAGTAGACAAATAGAATAGCAACAGCCAAGCGTTGCTGGCATTTGGCTGGTGGATGTGTTATTCTCCCACCCCTGCCTGCACTGCTGTTTACTGTGTTGTAACTCTGTCCTCCCTGCAGAGAATGGGACAGAGAGGTGGTGTCAGCCAAGAACAAGCCCAAGCTGATGCGAGCGCTGGCCCGCTGCTTCTTCGGCCCCTTCGCCTTCTTCGGTGTCCTCCTCTACCTCGGGGTGAGTCTGCCGCTCCGTCACCCGCACGGAGGAAACACTGACACAAGTTCAGATATAACACCCATCATTCCTTGTGCACTGTTCGGTGTTAGGTTCGTTTATTTGTTGGTGGAGTGAATAAAGTTTTAGTTTGAACTCAACACTGTATAAAATTGTGGAGGGGAATTGGTGACATCATAACCTTGATATCATTTCGCATTGGGGAAATGTGATGAAGGTGCGTTGTCCCACAACACACTTTCCTGTACGGCTTGTATAACCTTCATGGAAGAAAACAAAAGCCCGACCACCATCACCCACTAAACACACATCAGAAAACATGAAATTAGCATTTGTAGCTATTGTGTTGGAATTTAAAATTTACAACCTGTTGTTGTATTTGACAGCTGTTTTCCATGGGTGGGGCTGTATCTTTGCTTCGGCTTTTGGCTTCAACTGACTGGTTCAAAAGAATTAATTAAATTATAATATTGTTTGAGTTAAACATCCTTTTTTCAGTCAGCATCGGTACAGACAAGCCTGCAGCGAATAGTTTCTGATTTATGTTTTTATTTATTTGCTGTTTTGCATAGAAAATGATGACAGTCAATACTTCCTGGAGCCAAAAGTCTTTTATACATTGTTTACTTATTGTTTACCAGAAAATGTTTGGTATTTGACTTAAATGATTATTTAATTTTCCATATTATCAGATTCATTTTATGTTGATTTACTAATATTTATTGGCTTATTGTATAATTACATAATAATGCTATATTACAGTAGTTGGCTATACAACTGATTTTTATTTTTTGAATAATGTCCTGTCTTCCAAATGCTGTCAGACACTGATCCAGACAACTGTCCTCCTAATGACATTTATATTTTCAATTGTAATTTCTTCTACTTAAAAAATTGCCAAAAATTTTAACGGCACTGATTGTCGTTAAGTAAACAACACAAAAATACAGTTTTCAACAATAGTTTTAAACATTCCCAGGGTTTACATCCATCCAATTGCCAGCTCCGTGTGTGTGTGTGTGTGTGTGTGTGTGTGTGTGTGTGTGTGTGTGTGTGTGTGTGTGTGTGTGTGTGTTTCACCTGTTAACAGTGCTGTCCCAGTGGAAAGGGCCAACAGAACGACAGTGCTGTGACGTACAAACATCACAAGCATGTTGCACCGTAGTGCCACAAACCGCCTCACTGTCCTGGGCTTATGGGGAAGGGGGCAACAGCAGCCGTTGCATAAGTCAGTACAGTTGGAGGTGGTTGTCACGACGACGAGAATGCCTGTTAGGTGTTGAAGAGGCTGTGTGGGGAAAATGGAAAAGCTTTTGAAAAGGCTTTTAGTGGAAGCCGGAGGAGAATGTGGTTGTTGGATGTTCTTAAATATTTAGTAGAATCTCAATTATATTATGGTCAGTTGCACCTTGATGTAATTGTTATATAGACAAGTTGTGGATCCATTAATTTCTTTTCTTTTAATCAAACTTATATTAAAAAAGGAAGAAGAAGATTATACACCTTGGTAGAGGTGATTTCTGTTTTGAAAAACAGGAGTTCATTCAACGAGAAAGAAAAGTAAATAAAGGAAGTAGATTAAATAAACTTTTCTGTCCCGTTGTCCCATCTCTTATTGTAGGAGGCTTCCAAGACGGTGCAGCCTCAGCTTCTGGGTCGCATCATCGCCTCCTTTGACCCGTTCCACGCTCCAGAGCGGAGCCAGGGATACTTCCTGGCCCTGGGCCTCACCCTCCTCTTCATCGCCCGCTTCCTCCTGCTGCAGCCTGCCATCTTTGGCCTGCATCACCTGGGCATGCAGATCCGCATCGCCCTCTTCAGTCTCATTTACAAGAAGGTAAGAGGAGGGCGGCTTGTTTTGGAACGAAGACTCTGTTCTTTCTTTTTGTGTTTTGTACCTTTTTCATGTTTAAACTCAACTGGATGTGCATCAGGTGGTGTCTGGAGGTGATGGAGCTCGGACTGGATTTCATGAAGTTAAAAATTAATGCCCATTAATTCTGTTTTCCAAAATAATTAATACAAGACAAGATATTATGTAATTTATGCATTTTTAAAAAAATAAATGAAAACCACATAATTTGATGATCTGATCTTTTAATTATTATTTGCACAATTGAAAGTGACTTCATGTAGAGTTAGGGTTAGATGTTGGTAAATGTTGTGGAGTTGAAGTGTAACCAGTGGCGCCGAGGGCTTTTCCCCTGATAACACTGTCAAACAGTCGCTACTTAAAACTACTGCTGTAACATGTAGTTGTCGGTACAAGACAATACAACCCAGCTGATTAGATAGTAGATTTGTTTTTGTTTTTTTTTTATGAGCATTCGTCAGCTGAAACAACATTTTTGTTTTTTTCTTCATGTTGTTTTTAAGAGTCAGGCCGTTCAGGAGCTACCTCATCAGCTAAATGCTTCCACCTTGTTTATTAGCATGCATGACTGAACGTTCCCAGAAAGCTTCTCACATGAGGAAGTCCAGCAGTGGCAATCCTCAGGAAGCTGTAAGGGGGGTGGCGGGGTGGGGTGGGGGGGTGACAGCCTGGTGTCAAAACCTGGTCACGTGTCACCGGCTTCCTCTCATCCAATTCATCCCTGACCCGTGACCTTTCAACCTTTTCAGACCCTGAAGCTTTCCAGCCGAGTCTTGGATAAGATCAGCACCGGTCAGCTGGTCAGTCTGATGTCGGCCCACCTCAACAAGCTGGATGAGGTGAGAGAAAAACCCAAATGTTGTCGTTACATGACATATACACTGGAGCAGGTGTTTCTCTCCATTCCTCCATCCCATCAACTGTTGCTCAGAGTCATTTAGATGCTCCAAATCCAAATGTACAGTACCTGCCGTACACTGGCTGGCTGAGGTGACTGCTGCAAGGAATGCTC
Source organism: Seriola lalandi dorsalis (assembly GCF_002814215.2). NCBI lineage: Eukaryota > Metazoa > Chordata > Actinopteri > Carangiformes > Carangidae > Seriola > Seriola lalandi. Next base: position 44,057 of record NW_019525446.1, on the reverse strand, counting down.
CAGGTGTATGAAGCTGTGTGAGCAGGTGTCCTGATTCCTTAACATCTCAAAGTGTCTGTCTGTCTGTCTGGACTCTCATTATTACGCCGTTGGATTTGGTTTTCACGTCTCATCACCAGTGACGGTGCAGAGCATTTACAGACTTTCCCTTTCCCGTGATCATCATTTAAGCATCGTATTTTTTTCTACTACTGATTAACTACTACATAACTTCAGCTGCAAACATGGCAGGGAAAGAAAGAAACGTGGATGAGGGTCTTACATGCCACAGCGTCCTGTTTTCACCTGGAGTACTTCAGCTGGTGTATCCGGCCAGGATAAGGTGTTTACATGTACAACACATAACTGGGATAGCATGAAAATATAAAGTAGAAATTCCTACTAATGATACGTGAAGTTCACTGAAAAATTTTGTTCGCAAAATCATATTTTTAGAAATAATATAGAGATTAATTGCAAACTTAAGATTTCAATGCACCATTTACTTCCAGAAACCAGTGCATGTTATGGAGGTTTCTGAAGTACACAGAGTGATATTTTAATAAAGTTTCAATGTGAAGAATCTTTGAAATTGACCTTTGGGTGCAGAAATCAAGTGACTGCTCTTTTAACTTGGAGCAGTATAGTAGTTTTCCACTCATAAATACCTGTTTATGTTGCTGTGGGCAGCATGAGGGAGACCCTCACTGACTTCAGTGAATCCATAACCAAACACTCAGCTTTGTGTTCTTCATGCTGAGGGTCTGGATCAATACACACACACACACACACACACACACACACACACACACAAAGGTGTGTGTGTGCAGAAGCAAAGTATTTTCTAACTGTGAATCGGCGTGGGACACAAATTTCTGATTAGGCAAGACGACATAGCTGGAGGGCAAGTGTGTGTGTTCTTATCTGTGGGTGTGTGTGTGTGTGTGTGGGCGTGTGTGTGTGTGTGGGCGTGTGGGCTGAACTGAGTCTTGCCCTCAGTCTCACTGAGGCGCTGAATGTGGAAACACTCTGTCACCTGCTTTGAGACAATTATCACCTGGCTTGGATGTGGCCTGGCTAATGCACCGCTCTCTGCTGGTGGGGGTTACCCAGTCTGGTTGTGTCTGTGTGTGTGTGTGTGTGTGTGTGTGTGTGTGTGTTTGATGAAAGAAGGGAAGTTGTGATATTCAGCAGAGTTGATTCCCTCAGGTGAGAAGATAAAGACGGAGCTTGTCGAGGTGAGAGCTGAGAAAGTTTCTCGTCTCCGCTGCAGCTGAGATTCATCAGCGCAGCATTAACTGGGATGAAAGTGAATTCCTTAAAAAACAAAGTTTGCTTTTGTTTGTTTGATACATTCCTGTTTTTGTTTGTGTCTTTTGTTCCTCGCTCACTTCTTCCCACACATTCATTCTGTTGCCCCACAAACTTTTCATCCACTGCCCTGCGGTGAACCCTGCACTCTGACCTCACTGAGGTAAATGAAGGTGTGGACACCGGCGATGCCTCACTGGTTGGATGACACCAGGATCAAGGCTCGACCGTGGTTAAAGTAATAAAGTCATATGAAGCATGCATTATGTTTGAGTAATGCATATTCACTCCTTCACTCCTTAAAACCACAAATGTATTTAAATAGACTCCTTCTTTCTTCTTCTACGACTTTGTATAATAACAAACCATAATATAACCCTCTTCCTGTACTCTCTGTCTGTACACCCAGGACTACATGTTCCAAACCCTCTTGTTTTTACCAAAATACAGCTGAAGACACAGTTGCTGTTTGTTGCTAGCTAGCGTAGTTAGCTATTCACTCTTTGTTGCACAGGGCTGCGTTTTGTTTATATTGATCCGAGCTCTTCAGAACTCCTGGCCTTTAACTTCTCTAAGCCTCCTGCTCAAACCTGCAGGCAGTGAGGGTATGAAATTCAAACACAGAAGCATAGGAACAGGTTTTTAGTGAAGTACTCCATGAACCCAACCTCCGACCTCTGACCTCTCCGTGGAGGAGCAAAAATATCTTTACAGCTTTCCAGTCACCTTTTTTTATGTACATTTGTGTCATCTCTGTGTGTTGTGTGTGTCCTCCAGAGTCTGGGTCTGGCCCACTTTGTGTGGATCACCCCCCTGCAGTGTATACTGTGTGTGGGTCTGATATGGGAGCTGATCGAGGTGAACGGCTTCTGTGCTCTGGCGACTCTGACCCTGCTGGGCATCATCCAGGCCTGGCTCTCGCAGAAGATGGGACCTCACCGGTGGGGAAACACTATCGCATATAATATATATGTATAATATAATATATAATAATTTTCATATGTAAAACAGTGCACGTGAACACATCATGCACATATGCTTGTATGTACGCACGGATTCATGTTCACACACATGGTTGTGCATTCGTGCAGAAATCTTCTTCCGTGTGTGATGCTGCTTTAAAAATCTGTCTCCTGCTGACAGGGCGAAGCGAGCGGGGATGATCAGCCGCCGCCTGGCTCTCACCTCGGAGATTGTGGAAAACATTCACTCTGTGAAGGCGTACGGCTGGGAGGAGGTGATGGAAACCATCATCAAGAATATCAGGCAGTAAGACACCACACACACACACACACACACACACACACACACACACACACACACACAAACACACACACACACACACAACTGCAGCAGTGTGTCATCTGGTCATTCAAACTCTTTGTGATTTAAAGGCTCTTTAATCATTTTAAACACCCTAAGGTCAGGTATCGGCAGGTTTAGGACCAACTTGTGTCAGATTCAGGGAACCCAGCTTAGTTTTAGTGTCATTGTTTGCAACGTGGAGATTTGAACCAGATCTGTTTTCATAAATTCACAGACAGTATAGAGGCCCCTAATCATATTACAGGTATCCTTTTTTATACTCCGTGTCCGGTATATTATGTGTCGTAGATATACTGTAATAAGTTGAACTGGAAAAAGACGCAGGCAGCACAGAGAAGTCAGCCGACATCACACCTGCAAGGCTTTGATTGTAGAGAGATGGAGTCGACCTGGTGCCACAAGTGAGAGAGAGATGTTAAAAACATGCGGTTTAACCTGCAGAACCACGCTGGCGTCACTGACGCCCGTCAGTGCCAGGATCAGGATCACTGTAATTGGCAAGTATATTAAATGTACGGGAAAGAGTTTTGATGTCATGGTGAAGAAAAAAATGTTGATTAGTATCAGAGCTGACACAGAGACACCAAGACTTCACATTTACCTGAAGATAGCAGCATGAAAAACTGATGCACTGGTAACCACGGTTGCGATGTTCATGAAAGTTCCTCCGCTAGCTTCAATATAAACTGAAACTACTGTGAGCTTTATTGGACTAGTATTATATTTATTTACTTCAACATTTTCCCCTCCCTCCTCAGGGACGAGATGACGCTGACGAGGAAGATCGGCTCTCTGCGTTACTTCTACAGCGCCTCGTACTTCTTCTCTGCCATCTTGGTCATCGTGTCGGCCATCGTGCCCCACGCGCTCAGCAAAGGCATCATCCTGCGGCGGATCTTCACCACGGCCTCCTACTGCATGGTTCTGCGAATGACGTTGACCCGCCAGCTGCCGGGCTCCATCCAGATGTGGTACGACACGCTGGCACTGGTGCAGAAGATCGAGGTGGGTCCAGAGAGGGGTGTGGGGCCCTGAAGGGCGTCGTCAGTCGCCGCATCAGTTTTTATACCTTTACGTCACCAAATCGACACGTGGTGTTGAGATCCTCTGTTTGTTTCCCCAGGAGTTCTTGATGAAGGAAGAATACAGAGTGCTGGAGTACAACCTGACCACGACTGAAGTGGAGCTGGTCAATGTGTCTGCGTCCTGGGACGAGGTTTGTTCGTGTCCTTGTGTGTCAGAACTGAAAGTGATATGTGGTGAAAATAAACTTTATCTAACGTGTAAACAACGTTGATTTAGTGACGTGCTGTCAAACGATGGGGAAGTGTTGTTTTATAGGAGGGATAACTGGTTGATGATGAAATGCTTCAACACAAAATCTCCTCCATTAAAAAGCTTTTGTTTTTTAACAGCTGACACAGGATTTTTTTATTCCTGCACAACACAAGTAAATTTGGTATTTTGATTACACTGTCTAGATCAAGTAAATAAGTTTAGGCATAATGGGAATCAGTGGAAATTAAAGTAAATTACATTTATTTAACAAGTAGCCAAACAAAATTCTAGATTTTGAATAATATTCCTGGACAACTTTCAGGATTATTTTGGATTACGTAACATGTGACTAAAACAAACTTAAACCCATCGCTGTGTCAAATAACTGTTTGTTTTTGTGCCTCTGTGGACAACAGGCAAAAGTTTTACTGGCTTTTATCTGTGACATTCACACACCTTGCGCTCTGAAGAATTGTTGATGCTGATTAATTATTAATGTCCTCGGTTTTGTGAGATCGTTCCAGGTAATGATCCCGAAATGATAAGGTTTATGGATGCTTTTGTTGCAGATGGATGTGTACACAGTGGAGAGCCGAGCAGAACAATAATCAGTTGTTTCTAAACCACGAGACAGAGCAGAGGGAGGAAACAAAAACTTTCTTATTTCTAGATGATAACAGGCTGTAGTGCATTCACTGTGTGTGTGTGTGTGTGTGTGTGTGTGTGTGTGTGTGTGTGTGTGTGTGTTACTGACATGTTTAAAGAAGCTAAACCCTAAATCCACCACATGCATTACAGGTATAAATGTTAAGTTCCCATCATGACTGGGAGTGGGTAGTATAATCTTATCTATAGGCAGAGGCTGTAAACTTGGTCTAACAGGTGTGATTCATTGACCACCCAATACCGTGAGAAAACCAACATCCAACTGTGTGTGTGTGTGCGTGCGCCCCCATCACTTTGCATAATTAATTACCCCTGGTGTCGTCACCAAACTTTGCTGGGAACACTGAATCTCCCTTTGAGACTCAGAGTTGTGTTCATCGCCTAATTCCCAGATTCTCCTCTTGCCTTCTCTTCTTCCTGGAATGTGCCACTCGCGGATGAATGGGGGGGGTGTTGCCTTTTCTTTACTGCTGACAGCATGTACGTCAGCTCATTAGAATGAGAATCGCGCGGACGAAACCTACACAAACCACAGCAAGCCCCAGCATTAGAGGAACGCTGACCCATGAAATGTCACGGGGGTCAATGATTAAGCCGTGGAGTCAAGCAGAGTTCCCCTTTTTTTTTTTTTCCAAGATGTGTCACCCGTTAATCTTTACACAGACGGTGACAGATGAGGTGAAATAAGGCCATTGTGAAGGTTCTGTCTTTGCAGAATCTCCTGTTTCTCACAGAGCAGTTTGGACTGATGTCACTGTCTTGACGGACACACTCACTCAGCTGTGACGCCGCCGTTACGTGATGTGTGATGTGTGTGAAAACTTAAAAACATAAAAAATATTAACAAATGCTGATGTTAGGGAGAAACGTTATGAAATGACGATTGTCACTGGAAGCATATTCTGAGCTGTTCACTTTCAAATGCAGTAACCTGTTTGAGCACAGATCACTAATTTATATCAACTTAACTTCTCTAATAAACAGTTGATATTTTTAATCGAACATCTGATAAAAAAAACAGAACAATGTGCCTTTAGATAGTTCAGTATAACCGCCATCTAAAAACACCTAAAAAACCTCTAACCTTTCCCTGCAGGGCATCGGTGAGCTGTTCGAGAAGATCAAGCAGGAGAACAAAGCGAACGGACACCCGAACGGCGACGCCGGCCTCTTCTTCACCAACCTCTACGTCACACCTGTCCTCAAAAACATCAGCCTGTACCTGGAGAAGGGCAAGATGCTGGCGGTGGCTGGATCCACTGGCTCAGGGAAGGTAGGAATCATCTCATCCAGTTAGTTGAGGTTCGGTCTCATCGCAGGTTGCTCTATGTGAGAGCAACAGCTTAATGCCTCAAGATTAACGCCCCCCAATTTCCTCCAGAGTTCCCTGCTCATGATGATCCTCGGAGAGTTGGTGCCGTCAGAGGGTAAAATCAGACACAGCGGTCGCATCTCCTTCTCACCGCAGACTTCCTGGATCATGCCGGGGACGATCCGTGACAACATCCTGTTCGGCCTGACCTACGACGAGTACCGCTACACCTCCATCATCAAAGCCTGCCAGCTGGAAGAGGTGCGTTCATTTTATCATATCGTTCGTTCTTTCTTTCTCTCCCTTCCTCTGCACATCAGTAAGTGCGCAGATCCTCCTGCTGTTTATTCAGAACTCCACATAATTTATAGAAGAAACAGCTTCAACGGTTTATTTTAAAGGTCTGCAAACGTTTCTTTTTTTCCAATCTCCTGAGAAGTTTCCTGGAACGAACCATTTTTATTTTGTACCAATTATAGGTGAAGCAGAGAGGGATAAGTTGGTACACTTCCAGGTTATTTCTAAACGCTAAGCTAGCACGACCTTGAGGCTTTTATTCAAAGGAGCTTAAATGTGAAATGTGTCTACAAACAAACATACAATTCAGCATAAACGACAAATACAGTTTCCAATAATAAATATTAGTAATAAATATCCGCTGGAGTTTAAATGGATGCACTGTCTGGAAGTCAATAATAAACTTAGCACAATTAACATCCAATGGCTTTATCATATTTAAGCGTCTAAGCAATTTAGCCAGTATATTCAGGAAACTTCAAACACATAAATGTCAGAAAATCTTACTTTAGTTACAGATGAACTTTTCGTTTCGTAGCAGTTTTATTTTCTGCAGTAAATTCATCTTTGGCAGCTTCCTGGGTCGGCTCTGTCGGAGCCTCTGCAGAGCGTCAAGGAGGTTCAGGTTTCCACCGTCCGCATTTACAGCCATTATGTCCCTCACACACACACACAAAGACACACATGCTCACACATTCTTTCTCATATGCTGATGCGCACACACGCACTCGGCGCTCTTATGAGCCCCAGCGCTGAGTGACGGCCTCTCAGCAGAATAATGTCTCCTCTGTTGCCATGGAAATCTCACGTTATTTCACTGGGATGGAATATGAGCTTGTTGTCGTCGTCCCCCCCCCCCCCCCCCCCCCCCCCGCGGTGGACGTTGCAGCACAGACGAGCTATATGCGTAGATGATCAGGCCTGTGATTTAATACAAAATTATATCATCGCATATGTTTTACATTGTTGATATGAAAGAAAAAAAAATGCTGCTTATATTAAAGTGAAGGTGTTTATTATTGTGGGAAACCCCTGAGCACTTTATTAGGAACACCTAATGTCATGGATTCCACAAGATGTTGGAAACTTTCCTCGGAGATTCTGCTCCGTGTTGATTTGACTGCATCACATCACTTCTCACACAGGTGATCTGTTCTACTGGGTTCACATCTGGAGACTGGGGAGGTCACTAAAGGTCACTGAACTCACCGTCGCGTGCGTGAAAACCAGCTTGACACCAGACTTTTGTTTTGTGACATGGTGCATCGTCCTGCTGGAAGTAAACATTAGAAGATGGTAAACTGTGGCCACACGGGGACGCACATAGTCGGCGACAATAGTTATAAAGGCTGTAGTATTCAAATGATTATTGATTAGTTTTGGTCATTCACATGAAGCAGGTTGGGTCCATGGATTGGTTGGTGGTTATCTGAGTTACTGCAGACTTCCTGTCAGCTCCAACCAGTCCGAGCATTCTCCTCATCAACGAGGAGTTTCCGTCTGAGCTTCCGTCTGAGTTTTTTTTTGTGTTTCCCACCATTCTGAGTAAAAACTCTAGAAACTATTGTGCATGAAAATCTCAGGAGATCAGCAGCTGACCTCTTGTCTGCAGGATTTCATGCACCGCACTGCTGCCTGAATGGACTGACTGAACGAATAAGCAGGTGTTCCTAATAAAGTGCTCAGCAAGTGTACACATAAAAATAATACTAAATAACATAAATGTTTTATGATGTAAAGAAATAGATTTTTGACCCAGTATCAGAAATGTTGACATCTTAGACACATTTGACCTGTAATGAAATCATTCATCTATTGTGGGAATATAAACACATGTAACACTGAGTAACGTAATAGCCAAATACATGAAAATGGTCAAAATCCCATTCTTGAAACACGTGTAAATGACAGTGACATTTTTTTAAATGGTTGATATTTTAAATGCACATTATTAGTATTATGTATACTGAAATTAAAGCAGCAGCTCGTGCTGTCATATTTATTTACCGCTACGTCCCATTTCCTGTGACACTGACAGTGCCTCAGTGGTTTTGACAAAAACACAACATGTTGTCATAGCAAACAAAGCTGACGGGCGATATTGACGTCTCCGTGTAAAAAACAGCCTCCATTTAGTCTTTGAGGAGAGGCGTCGATGAAACTGAAATAACAAAAGCAGCATTGTGAGCAAATGAAGTTTTCCTATGAGCTCTGTGAGTGTCGACGCCGACAAACACGAGACGATTTCCTCCTCTGGAGCTTCTGTTCAAACGGCCTCTGAAACGACAGTGTTGATGGCAGAGCATTGTTGGTTGTAATGTGCTATTTTCTCACGTCTTGTTCTGTCTTGGTCTGAGATCACAGCAGGTGCAGTTTAAAATTATTTCTGCGTTTAATTAGCACCATTTTGAAAACCAATTTTCCAGTGTAAATGGTTTTTATTTAAGGGCACGATCTGATCAAATACATTTAAGGTTGTCTCTCATAATAGATTAAAATCTTTTTTTTTTTTTTTTTACAGGATTATTAGTTGTATTTTTAGTTTTTTCTGTTTAAAATCTGTCAATCAGTTTGAGAGTGACAGGTTTAAACCTTGAGTTTCTAAATTTATTTATGTATTTATATATGATCTGATATATAAGTGAGAACTGAATATTCAAGCGATCAAAAATGAAAAAGAATTTAAAGGTTCGTTATGAATGGATAACTTCGTAAGATAATTACCAATAACTTTTAAAAGCACCAATCAGAAAACATGAATCCTCTGTCTCGCCAGTCGCTTCAATCGCTTTTACTGTAGGAAAAAATCCCCAAGGCAACCCTGACAGACGGGAGCGACAGGTGGAGCAGATTTGCCCAGACAGAGACGAGGCGGTTAGTGACGAGGGCTTGTGACTGTAACTCCTCACTATTGTTGCCCCCCTAAAGCACCAGACAGACTGCCATGGGTGGTCTTCCCTCCTGAAGCCGCTGGCACCCGGCAGGTGCTTTTTGTTCACAGCGACACACACAACATGTCTTTTTTTTTTTACTGTGCTGCCTTATTTTACAAGCTGTTAAACAACCTGTTAACTTGAATCCCCCTACGCCGCTCCGGTCAGGACAGCGGAAGCTGACAATTAAAAAGGTAGGAAGTTTTAACGATGATAAACTTGTGCTGTCACTTCATCCTTATTGGTGTGGGGCGTCTCTTGTCATTATCAACTGCCACCAAAAACACACTGTGTGTCTCCACTTGTGACATCCTTCATGCGCCTTTCTTTCCTCTCTGTGGTTTGTGCCTTTTGTGATCTGTGATCATCTGAACATAAACGACTCTGGTTTCCAGGTAAAAGGTCGTGTGTGTACAAACGGTGTCTTGGTGTTATACTGAGTAGTTTTTATTTTATTTATTTATTTATTTTGGTTGAAGCACGACAAAGAAAATAACATAATATAACGTTATTGCTATAGATTTATATTTGGGTTGCAGAGTTTTGTATTTGACTTAAATATATTTGGATTTATTGAGAGGGAGAGAGAAACAGAGAGAAAAGAAAGAGAAAAAATGTGCTGTGTTATACTTGGTTGGATACACAGTGCTGAGATAAATTACCATTAAAATAACAATTTTTTAGTTCTTATACAGTTACAGTTTCATTAAACTGTGAAATAACACATTTATTGTGCATGTTAGCAGATAAAGAGTTAGAGCAGTAAAAATGTTATTTGTTTAAAGCGCTTGCAAGCGTCCTGACCCAGAACACATTGTAAAGAATCAGCCTGTCACTAGATCACAAAACTCCATCTATGAACTAAACATTTGCGCAAACACCTCATGGAATAAAACTCCTACAAAAAAAAAAGAAAAGAAGATCTGCAGTAGTTTTTGCTGGAGTCTCTTTTAGGTTAAAACTCAACACAAGGACACTGTGCAAGGACAACCAGCCCTCATACAGTGCAAAGGGGGAAGTTCTAATAAAATATTTCCACCATTCAAGTGGTTAAAAACTCATCAGGAGCTGGAGACACAAACAAAGCTTTTGCAGCCTTGCATATTGCAAACATAAGATAAAGGTTTAAAACATTATCATCAGCTGAACTTCCGCACTTAAGAGCCGTCAGCGTTCCTCCTCGTGGCCCAGTGTTGATGTTGTTTTCATTCCAGAGTTATCAGCAGTGAGTGGATACAGTTAAAGGTTTACAGTATGTCTTCAAACCACTGACCTAGTTTCAGTAACTGCACCATTTAGCTCACCGGTAGCACGCCAGACACCCTGGTTATTCCATATTTAACTGACGTACCGAGGCAGTGCAGCGGGCAAAGAATCCAAAAATGTAGAAAAGAAATAAATAGGAACCGAAAGAAGAAGCAGAACTGATCAGTTTTACCTCCATAGACAACCACAGTGAAGCCAGTGGAGGCTGATATGGAAGAGTTGGTTTCACCGTCTGCACTGTCGGACAATAAAATGCGTGTGTGTGCGTGTGTGTGTGTGTGTGTGTGTGTTTACCCCACTGACCCCCTGGTTTCCCTCTCTAGGACTTCGCCTTGCTGCCTGAGAAAGACAAGACGCTCGTCATCGAAGGAGGGGTGACGCTCAGCGGGGGTCAAAGGGCTCGCCTCGGCCTAGCCAGGTACTTCCTGTTTCACCCCCCCACCCCCCTGTCTGTCGTTGCAGATCACCTCTGCTGATTAGTTATAATTACTGTCTCTGCTTTATTTAACCGTGTTGTTTTGCAACGGACAAAAAGAGGACGTGATTCAGAGAAAAGTCAAATACCGGAGTCGCGCTTGTGATCAATGCCGAGCTCTTAAAAGACAAATACAGCAACATCTCCCGTTTCTTCACCACAGTCTTGTGTTGTGTTGTGTTTCAATTGAGAAATGGGCATTTATTCCTCTTAAGAGGGAAATCAAAGGGCCAAAATATCAGGTGCTCCACGGTGCATGGATCAAAGAGGGAGCTCCTCACGGAAAATAACCGACTGAAGAATTCACCAAACAACTTTCTTTCTTCTTCTCTCTCTTAAAAACCGACACGTGTTCACTTCTCCAGCCTTTATCAATGATCAGATGTCTTTGGTTCACAAATCAATAAATAGAGAATTTCAATTTCAGGGCCATAAACAAATGACTGTTATCAATATTATCAGTACTACCGACTTCTACAGTAAGAGGCTCCATTCGCTGAAAGCCAATAAAAATATCTTTATTTACAAATATGTAGGATTTGATTTGTCTCCGGCGGAGCTTCAGTGTTAGTTCCCAGCGCTGTAAAGAGCCGAGCCTCTGCTGTACGTAATTATAACCTGATAACAATCACCTATCGCTCTTATCTGTGTGTCTGTCTGACTGAACTAACTGTGTTTTATTGTCTGGCTTTTTAAATGACGAGTGCTTTCTACGGCCTCAAGCTCGGCTTTATTACTCCATTAAATCTCCGCGTGGATTACAGTCAGGCCGCCTCGTATTCACGTGCATTATTTATTGCTTTAGTGTCCTCGCATCAATTTGCAGCCACTCATCGGGTTTTGGCTTCCGTCATTGCAGAGAATATTCACGGGTATTGATTTATCCGCGCAGGGATCTGACTTCCTCATTTACACCGTGCAGTTTTCCTCTCTTATCTTTTTCTGATTATTCTGTTTTTCTCTTACCTTAACCCCCCACCAGTGTTTTCCTTTCCTCTATGTTTCTCTCTTAACTCACTGTGAATGTGTGTGTGTGTGTGTGTGTGTGTGTGTGTGTGTGTGTGTGTTTTGTACCCCAGAGCCGTGTATAAAGACGCCGACCTCTACCTGCTGGATGCACCTTTCACCCACCTGGACATCGTGACGGAGAAAGAGATCTTTGAGAAGTGTGTATCCCAACAGAGAGGCTTTCATGTGGAGGGGGTGGTGGGGTGGGTGTGGTTGAGCTGAAGTTTAAGTTCAAGGTCAAGGTTTCTTTTGTTGTCTCAGCCACAATCAGGTCGCCTGTGGTGAGTTACGGCTGCTTCATCGCACTGTAACATTCTCAGGAAATGTTGTTTTTTTTGTTTTTTTTTTTCTGAAAAGACACAAGTATCTTTTGATGATATTAAAGTGTTGACTTTGGCATTCCTTCAAAGGGGAAAAGCCGCCAAAATCCCTCTGCTGAATGAGCGTTCTGGTGTGCCTGACTGCAGTTATGGTTATAAACAGACAGTAGCTTGTTAGATTTGAATGTGGGTCATTCTTTCAAGGTCTGACACCTCGCTCTCCTTTGTTCTTGTTATATAAACAGCTACTCCTTTTTCTGATAGTCTGGCTTGGTTTACAAAAGAATATCTCCATTTATCTGAATCCCTACACAGGTGCATCTGTAAACTTATGGCCTCCAAGACTCGGATTGTGGTCACCAGCAAGTTGGAGCATCTCAAGCGAGCGGACAAAATCCTCCTGCTGCACAACGGCGACTGCTACTTCTACGGCACCTTCTCAGAGCTGCAGGCCCAGCGCCCCGACTTCAGCTCCCTCCTCCTCGGCCTGGAGGCTTACGACAACATGAACGCGGAGCGACGCAGCTCCATCCTCACAGAAACTCTCCGCAGGGTCTCCATCGACGAAACCGCCGGCTTCCGAGGACCAGAGCCGATCCGACAGTCGTTTCGCCAGCAGCCGCCTCCCATAATCCACTCTGGCTCTCAAAGCCATCCCGTGGGCGATGGCTACCCAGAAAAACGCAAACAGTCCCTCATCCTCAATCCCCTGGCGGCCGCCCGCAAGTTCTCCTTCATCGGGAACTCGCAACAGACAAATACGCCCCAGTCCACCACGATAGAGGACGGGGTCCGCGAACTTTCAGAGAGGAAGTTCTCTGTCGTACCTGAGGACGATCAGGTAGAGGAGGTGCTCCCCAGGAGCAACCTGTACCACCACGGGCTGCAGCATCTCAACGGGCAGAGGCGCCAGTCCGTCCTGGCGTTCATCACCAACGCTCAGGGCCACGAGCGCCGAGAGCAGATACAGTCGTCCTTCAGGAGGAAGCTGTCCATCACGCCGCAGTGCGACCTGGTGTCCGAGCTGGACATCTACGCCCGCCGCTTATCCAAGGACAGTGTTTATGACATTAGCGAGGAGGTGGATGAAGAAGACATGGAGGTAGGTGTTTGTGAGAACCTTCTTCAACGCTCATTTAGAAGCACACGAGTAAGATCCTCTTATGTTCCTGTTAAGGTTTCTGGACATTTTATCAGAACTGATGCTGCGTGTGTCTGTGTCTGGGTTTCTCCTCAGCAATGCTTCGCAGATGAACGTCAGAACATCTTTGAAACTACCTCATGGAGCACTTACCTGCGCTACATCACCGCCAACAAGAGCTTAGTCTACGTCCTCATTTTCATCGTCTTTGTCTTCGTCATCGAGGTTAAACTGCCACCACTGTCAAGTCTTTTTCTTCTCTTGTTTTTAAGTCATGTAAAATTAATTAACAATAAATGTTTGTGTGTTTTTTTTGCAGGTTGCTGGTTCAGTCATTGGTATTTTCCTCATTACTGAGTAAGTGTGACCAAAGGAAGCTGCTGTGCTTCCTTCAGACTCACTCGCACAGAGACAAGGATGTAGTTTAAAAAAAGGGAATAAAACAGGCAGTGGTTGGAAAGGAAAGGAAAACCAGATTCCTTTTATAGACGGATCTCACCGGCATTAAGAGCACAGACAAGAAGATAATAGTTACCATCATGATTATGTTCAATAAAAGTGAGCAATTAAATGAAGCCAACCATTTTTAAAAAGGAAAAAAAATAGGGGGTAAGCTATTTTACAAGAAAGGTGTGAAATCTGTTTCCTCACTGAGACCTGGACACACCAAGGCATCAATTAAAAAAAAATAAGTCTCTGAAGTAATTTATTGGGACGATCACCTCTTCTGATCGGCTCTTCTACAATCTCAAAAACCCTGTTAGGTGTGTTAGTGAGGCTAAAACTGAAGACAGTGGTGCTTTGTTGTTCCCCTGCCTGTTGCAATATTTGCCCACTGCAGAAATACTAGAAATGATCATTTATTAGCTAAAGCAGTTTTTAACACACAAGATGAGGATGTTTAATGAGGATCATTTTAGTAGAATCATATGTTCAATGCTTTTGTAGTGGCTCTTATAACTGACTCTAATATGCAATTTGTGTAAGTATATGAACGTCACAGATGTGAAACATATGTTAAAACAGGGTTTAAATGTTCAAGTAAATTACAAATTTGCTTTTGAATGTTGGACTTTCTGAGTTGAAGATTCCTTATTTGCGTTTTATGTGTAAAGTATCATAAACTAAAAAGATTTCTGCATGTGTTCCTCAATCATTCATCCTGTGTTTTGTTAAATTCAAGATTTCTAACCTTATTTATACTTTTATTAAGTGTCAGGGCTCCAGTGTGTTCTGTTCTGTTCCCAGTCTAAAAATCTAGTCTGTGTTTCATTCCACCAGCACCATCTGGAGGGACGGCGCCAACCCTTCCTCGCCCAACTACATCAGCGAGCAGCACCCGAACGCCTCGTCGCCCCCCGTCCACCTGGCAGTCATCGTCACGCCGACCAGCGCTTACTACATCATCTACATCTACGTGGCCACGTCGGAGAGCGTGCTGGCCTTGGGCTTCTTCAGGGGTCTCCCGCTTGTGCACACGCTACTCACCGTGTCCAAACGGCTGCACGAGCAGATGCTTAGCGCCGTGCTACGAGCCCCCATGGCTGTGCTCAACACGATGAAGACGGGTGCTTTTTCTTTTTTAAGTTTCTCAGTATTTCTTTTAGAGGAAAATGTAAATATCATAAATGCTCGTGTTCACCCATTTTTGTTTTTATTTAATTTTATTTTTTGTTAGAACCACAGCTGTTTAAACCACGTTCACTGTCGCACTAACGTTGTCATTTTTTCCGCTTCCAGGTCGGATCATGAACAGATTCACCAAAGACATGGCCACCATAGATGACATGCTGCCTCTGGTGCTGTTTGACCTCATACAGGTATTTAACCGGCACCGATGGATGACGTAACATTACGCAGCATAGTATTTACCTGACCAACAACAAAAACTCGCTCTTTAAATGTGTTTTAACCTTTTTATTTTTACTTTCACACCAGCTGACGTTGATCGTTTCGGGCGCCATCTTCACGGTGTCCATCATGCGACCGTACATCTTCATCGCTGCCATCCCATTGGCTGTCATCTTTGTCATCCTCAGGAAGTACTTCCTACGAACTGGACAGCAACTCAAACTGCTGGAGGCTGAAGGTGAGAGCCAGGAGTGTGACTTACTTCCAGGTGACCAGGATGTGAATGTGTTTTATCAGAGTGTGTGTTCAGGTGCACAGATCTATTTATCTGTTTGCCTGGGACATAGAGTACAGACTAGGGAGACTGATCTTCTCATATAAAAGGAAAATGTGCATTTGCAATATGTAAATCCAAACAAAATTTAGTGAAATATATAAAACAGCTTCCAAAAACAGCTTAAAATTGTATTTTAAACATAATATATATTCTTGAAATCCAATTTAGGTTGGGATCACAGAATATATTTCGTCTCTAAATGCAAAAATCAAACAATGACAGCGAGAGTTGGGGGGGGGGGGCAGTAATGAAATGACAACTATTCAGGAAGAGTTCAAGTGAAAACATGATGAAAACTGATAGAGTGAACAGAGGAAGTGCGACTCTGGGGAGCGAACGCCACAGTCATCATAACTGCCCAGCGGCAGACGGAGATGGTGGACGGCCCAGGGCCAACGGGGGAAAAGGTCACGCTGAAGAACAAAAAACATGACAAGAGGAAGGGCTGAGGGAGAGGATGGACGGACTGCCTCAGAGGGGCGGGAGCTGGTAAAGGAAGCGAGGCAGAGTGAATAGAATATCTTATCCTCCAATTAACCACGTGTTTTGTGTCCCTGTGAAAGGAATTAAGATGTTTCTAAAAAAGTTTGTTTTGGCTTGTTTTGATCTTAAAACTTTTATTGCAGAAGTAAATCTGCCGAACAGGAAACGAAGCTGAACAGTGAAGTGATAAGATGCTCAGGGGTTTTATTCACTGCTGAGATCAGTGTTACTTTTAGGGGATGTAGTTAACTCTTATTAGATTCGCCTCCACCAGCGCTCTGTGTTTGTATCCTGCAGACACAAAGTCTTACAGAGCATCAAGTTATTAACAAGTCTGAAAATTAATTTACAATATTTTTTTTCTCTTTCTTGCCAAAGCTGGTAACAGAAATTATAAAATGTTTTTTTTGTGTCCATTTGCAGAGGCGTTACACACTAAACTAAAAAAGTTCATTGTGCTTCAGAAGGTTGACATTGATTTTATTTAGGAAATATTGTTACGTACAGACGGGAAGTACTGAAAAATAAGATGCAATAAATACAGAGATTGTATTAGTTCTCGTTTTCTCACGAACCGAGTGGCAACTAGACGTGAAAACAGAGAAGTCTGGGAGATATTTCTATCTCCAGCTCTGTATGATTCGGGTGCGTGAACTGAAATTGGATGAAACTGACGTCCAAAACATTTCATGTCAGCATCTCTCTCGTGAAACGCTTTTTCTTTTCCCCTCTGAGAACAATTGAACTGCTGTTTTTATAGGGAATAATGCAGGTGTTGTGGTTATGAAAGGTAAATACACTCACTGAGAAGTTGCTTTGGACAAAAACAGTGAAGTAACTTGATCTCCTTTTCAGTGCATGAAAATATTTATACATCACAAGAAGATACTTAAAAACAGCAATATACTTTAGAGCATGTAGATTTATTTTAATACAATTTAAACTCATTTCACACCAGTTTAAAAAAAAACAAAAGCGGGTCACTGGACTTGCTGACGAACACTATCCTGCTCTGCTCCTCTGGTTCTGGCGTTTGAATGTGTGTTTGGGTGACGGCGGTGGCGAGGTCTTTCCGGAGCAGCTGAGAGCACGTCGGGGTCAGAGAGAAATGAGCCGAGCCGGGATTTCCTCCGTCCCCATCCTGGTGTCTCTCCCTCTGCTCACGTCACGTGGCAGCGTGTCGGACGAAAACGCAGTGGAAGTTATGTGTGTTAGTCACTCAAGTATTTATTCGGGATGATTTTGCTTTTTGTCACCATTGTTCTGTTTGTGTTACTCAGAGATCTGTGTCGATATCTGACCAGGATTCCTGTGACTCTATTGCCTGTACAACAGACAGCGTGCTACTTAAACAGGCTGTGTTTACAGCGCGCCCGACCTATCGGACAGTTTGAGCTGTGGACACATACTGCAGTGGGACTTGTCTGAATGCAAACTTTAAATGCTTACTTCCTCAATTCCTTTCAACCAATCGGGGGGCAGGTTGTTCCAGAGTTGTGGCGCCCTGACAGCAAAAGCTCCGCCCCCTTTAGTCTCACATCTCGACATAAGAACAGCTTCCTGTCTGGAGGACCTCGGACTACGTGCAGGTTCACAGGGGGCAATGAATGGAGCTGCTCTCTGCTCATTGAGCTCCAGACAAAAACCTCAGAGTCTCTTCATTAGCAACATTTTTTCTTTTTCTTCTTCTTTTTTTTTTACCAACAATCCTTTATTTTCTGTCATGCCTCATCTGCCTTCCTCCTTATAAATCCCATGATTGATTGAGTAAAATCATCCAAATTGGTTTTGTCTCATTTCCCTTCGCTTCTGTCTGACGCAGGTTGTCTGTCCCAGTAACAAGAAAACGTTCTGCTTCTTCTACTTTTTGTTCTTTTTCTTTCATCGCATACCGGACCTCTCATTACCTCTAATCTGAGCCGCTTCATTTGCTTTATTGATAGGACCGACTAAACTAATATTTTGTTGAGCAACTTGCAGAATGTCAAACCCTTTTTTTGTTTTGTTTTTTTTGTTTTTTAAAAGACTGTATGTGCCCTCTCTCCTGTGCTCTCCTGCAGCTCGCAGCCCCATCTTCTCCCACCTCATCATCTCCATCAAGGGCTTGTGGACCATTCGGGCGTTTGGGCGTCAGACCTATTTCGAGATGCTCTTCCACAAGGCGCTGAACACTCACACGGCCACCTGGTTCCACTACCTGACGACGCTGCGCTGGTTCCTCTTCCGCTGCGACATGATCTTCGTCCTGTTTTTCAGCGCTGCCGCCTTCATCGCCGTGGGAACCAACCGTGAGTGACGGGATGGTTGGAAAAACTGATTTAATGAGTTTGAGCCTAAAAGTATAAGTTAGGTTACTTCATTTGCACCTGCAGGTAAATTTGGTTTGCAGTAAAAAAAAAAAGAGTCATCAGTCGGCACAGACGACACGGTGTGCACAAGGTAAATAAAAATAAAAATAAATAAAGAAATTAGTACAACTTATTCATACGAGGGATCGCATATATAATATTGAGGACTGATGTCTGGGAGGAGCTCGGCTGGTATCTGGTTGCTCCACTTACCGGTGTCTCCTGATCACTTCCTACTGGACGTGAGAATCTTTTCATCATTTGTTTTTGTTGCAGTTGAGGTTTCGAACCAGTGTCGCGCAGCTGACACTGTGAGTAGGAACTTCTTGTTATTTCCACTGGGGCTTGTGAAGTGGAGAAGCCTCAGTGTTATCTGCGTGTCACAGTGTGCAGAGTCAGATACCAGGATCATTACAGAACAGTTTGTCTGATCAAAACTGTTGGAATGCGGCCGGATAAAATCACGTACAAAAAAGGAAGCGTGCGTTTGTTTGATTAAATGAATGGGAAACACAAGTACACGCACACACACTTCAACACGTGTTGCTGCGTCATAGCCTGTGTTTATGTGGAGCGCAGATTAAAGGGTCATTTCACAGCTCATTAGATTCTAATAGAGCCAGGAGCCGAGCTGCAACACCTGAGTGCCGCTCTGACATCAGAGAGAGCAGCTTTGATTGGACAATACCAATGACTTAGTGTGTGTGTGTGTGTGTGTGTGTGTGTGTTTGTGTGTGTGTGTGTGCGTGTGTGTGTGTGCGTGTGTACTCTACAGAGGACAAACCAGGGGAGGTTGGCATCATCGTGGCCCTGGCCATGCTCATCCTGGGGACTTTTCAATGGGCCGTCATCACCAGCATCACGGTAGACGGACTGGTATGTGTTTCACGCAGACGCACACACACATCGCATCTAAATACTGTGCAGCCAGTGGCCGGTCGAGAGTGTGTGTGAAGTGTTACATACACACACACACACACACACACATTAGAAGAGGTTCTACCTGAACATGTATGAGTTTGTTTTGTGGCACCTGCGTCTGCAGCTCTGCACATCTGGCGTTCAACCTTCCCAGATTTTCCCACACCACTCCATTTTATCTGTTAATTTCTTTGACTTCCTGTTCAAGTTTGCCTGCACACACACACACACACACACACACACCCCTACACTCTGGATGATTGGAGACCATAGTGCCACCAATCATCAACCGCCGCCTTTTCAGACGAGATCTCCGCACGCCTTTGTCTAGAGAGCTTGTGCTGCGGCGCTGAATACGATTTATGTAGTTTATTTGGAAAGGATGCACCTGCAGTTATTGATAACATCTGGCTGGAAAAATATCTGTAGACTTTCTGCTGTTGGTCAGTGAGTCGTTTCTCTGCAACAGCTGAGATAACCTGAAAACCCAACGCGCCCCCCCGCTCTGTAGTGTTGTCACTGCTAATCCAACCGTTGGTCTTTTGAGGGGATACAGACAGACAGGATGTCACCAGCTGCTTCTTTTAAAGTGATGGAAAAAGTTTTTTCACCAAACCTCGACCCTGTAATTCTTTTCCTTGTGTCCAATCCATCCGATCAGAGTGACCTTCATAAATGTTAAGTAATTAAATCGGTTTAACCATTAATTTTATGGTCGATAGGCGACTCCTCCTGTCACCAGATTCCTCATCTGTGCTTGGGTTAAAAAAGTGTCCGCCGGTTGATTTTTCTTCTTGTTTTGAGTAACAGAAGTCGACGTGGCATCACCTCCTCTTCCCATCATCATCATCATCATAGGCTGTTGTAGAGGGTCAAAGGAAGAGCAGGGCGAGCTGCAGGTGCTTCAGAGAGTCATGAAGACCTCGTGAGGCATCTTTTCAACCTGTTTGTTCCCGTCCTGTGGTTGTTTTCCCTTCATGTTGGTTAGTGAAGCTGACAGAGCTTATCACAGTGCAGGACATTTTGTTCAGCACACACACACACACACACACGGTGTGTGTGTGTGTGTGTGTGTGTGTGTGTTTGGGGGAGTTGGCAGAGCTCTTCAGTGTGACTGATATTCAAATGTGAGCTGGGAAGGAAAATCATTAAAGCAACAAGATAACATTTCCAGCGACGGTAAGAGAAGCTGATAAAATAAGAAGAAAAACTCGGTTTAGTTTTCCTTTCCTGAAACTTTTATTCAGTGTTGAGCTTTATGAGAATATGTATTTCTGATATTTCAGTGGGTTTTAACTTTGTTTATTCAGCTAAAGAAGCAAGAGATCCTTCATCCTTCTCCCCCTTTCTTCTAACTGGTTTCATGTTGTTTAGTACAAAGAGAAACCATCTTAATAAAGCATAGAGCCGGATACTGACGGCAACAGTAAGTGATGATTGATTTAATTCTCCCGCTCCAGGAGCAGAGGTCGTCTACAGGTGTAGAAGAGTTGTGACTGGTTTATGTCATAAAACTCCCTCCCTCCTCTCAGATGCGTTCGGTGGACCGGGTGTTCAAATTCATCGATCTGCCGTCAGAGGAGCCGCTGCCGGGGAAATCCGGCGGTAAAGGAAGCCCCGACCTCGTCATCGACAACCCCCACGCCCACGACTGTTGGCCCAACCGCGGCCAGATGAACGTCCAGGGCCTCACTGTCAAATACACCAAGGCTGGACGCGCCGTCCTCAGTGACATCTCCTTCTCTGTGGAGGGGGGGCAGAGCGTAAGTCCTGAGTGACGAGTGTGTGTGTGTGTGTGTGTGTGTGTGTGTGTGTGTGTGTGTGTGTGTGTGTGTGTGTGTGTGTGTGTTTGACTGGATCTTAATGAAATATGGCAGAGTGATGTATGTTAGCTCTGCTTTATTGGATCTTAAAACATCAGAGCAGTGTTTGGCTCAGCGGGGGGGCGCCGACATTAAAGGGTCATAGAGGTCACATACGATACAAATGAACATGAAAACAACAACAGCTCTTTACCTGCTGCATGTGTGAATAGGCAACGGTTTGTTGATAATATTTGTCTTTTTGCTTATTTAAAAAATCAGTTAATGCAGTTAAAGTTACAAATGAGAGGAATTTGTGCAGGTAATTAAGTTTTTTGTTTACTGTCATTTATCAACGTGCAAATGAAGAAAAATGAAATTTTTCTCTGGGGCCAAACAGAGGCAACAACAATCAACAAATGGTAAATAAGCAAGACCCCGAGGGGAGCTGTGTTAATAAAACAAATGATTGCAATGACTAAATGAGCAAGAACGGTCTTATTATAAACAGCAGCAACAAATAGACTCACATCTGTAATATCTGAAATTTGACATTCCTTGAGCCAGAGTCTAGGGCAGTGGAGCTCAGGCATTACTGGCCAAACAACTTGTCGGCTCTCTGCTCTCTGCTCCTGGCAGTAATTATAGTCAGTATGAGCTCTGCATAATGAATCCTGGAGACCAGCAGAGCTCGGTAAGTGTCAGTGCTTCAGCCCCGTCCCATTAGCTGCTCTGTGGCCTCCTGATAAATGGGCTAATAGTTGCCTGGAGGCTGCAGCAAAGAGGATGGAGAACTTACAGACTCCTGAACACCTCAAGGCAGCAGTGTGTACATGCAGCATATACAATACTCTGTGGGTGATTAAGATATCTGCGTCCTGTTGGTGTGTCTGTGCAGGTGGGTCTGCTGGGTCGGACGGGTTCAGGGAAGAGCACCCTGCTCTCCGCCCTGCTGCGCCTCGCCTCCACGGATGGAGAAATCTCCATTGACGGCGTCTCCTGGAGCTCCGTGTCCCTGCACACCTGGAGGAAGGCCTTCGGGGTGGTGCCGCAGGTACATCCGCTGTCTGGACAGATAACGCTTTGTTTATGTTGTTACCAGAGCAGTTAAATCTGAGATCACTCATCCTAAGATTAAGGGTTATTCAAAAACTATATATATAATTATAATTGAATCTGTGTCATTTTGGATGAAACTGGGGCAGTCTATTAAGACCTCCGTTCTTTTCTTTTAATTTTTTTATATCCAAAGCAAATAAACATGAACGTCATCAGTTGGTTGTGAAGCTGTGAAACATCAAATTGCATCAAATGCCCGAAAAAATAGTTAGTTGCTAATTTAAGGCAACCTGTCTAACCCAGTCTGCTGATTCTCTCCTTATCGAACAGAGAGTCTTTATACTGACGGGGACGTTCCGCATGAACCTGGACCCACATGGACGTTACAGCGACGAGGAGCTGTGGCGGGTGGCCGAGGAGGTGAGCCTCCAGTTTCCTCTCCAGTTCCTTCTCTTTTCATGCCGCTAGAATATCAGGGAAATAAGATGTTGAAGACTTTTTTACCACGCAGGTTATTTTCATTGTTTGTCTAGTTGACGGCAGGACCATCATCCTGCTGCTCTGCTGTATAATAAGCATTTTATATGATGCTGTGACACCAGCCACGTCCTGCAGGGTCAGACTCGTCTTATTAAAACGAAGCAGCAGGAAGTTTAATGCCTCTTTATCGCCGGACTCTGTCCTCAAGAATCTGTCCTGCGTGTCCTCAGGTGGGTCTGAAGTCCGTGATCGAGCAGTTTCCCGACAAGCTGGACTTTCAGCTGGAGGACGGCGGCAACGTGTTGAGCAACGGACACAAACAGCTGCTGTGTCTCGCCCGCTCCATCCTCAGCAAGGCCCGCATCCTGCTGCTGGACGAGCCCTCCGCCTACCTCGACCCCATGTCAGTATGGACGCCGAAACACTGTGTGTGTGTGTGTGTGTGTGTGTGTGTGTGTGTGTGTGTGTGTGTGAGACAAGATAATGCTGCAGACAGGCTCAGATAGATGAGGCCTCTGTTTACACTCTTATTTCTATTTCATGTCACCTGCAGCGTCGGGTAAATGTAGGTGTTTGTATTTGAGCAATGAGCTACAACACATTTCCTCGCCACCATGAAGCTTGTCTGTTTCTCCCTGTGGACGTTTTTTGTGTGAGACACCAGAAGCTTTAATAGTGTTTGTAAGCGAGGAGCTTCCTACTGCACTGTGTGTGTGTGTGTGTGTGTGTGTGGGTGTGGGTGTGTGTGGGTGTGGGTGTGTGTGTGTGTGGCGTCCGGTGAAGTGAGATCACTGCACAGCATCAGTCACCCAAATCCAGCATGTGTAGTGTTCCTGTCACTGCATATGGTGACAATCTAGAGTGCTTACAGTAACTCTGAACTGCTGTATATGTGTGTGTGTGTGTGTGTGTGTGTGTGTGTGTGTAGCCATATGTGAAGGGGGGGGGGGGGTTGGGGGGTCATGATGGTAAATGAAGCCTATAATGAGCAATCGAGTTTAACCTGAGGGCAGCGCTGCCTCCTCTTTCATGTCAGCTTTAACAGGAGCAGAACGCTAAGCTAATGTGATAGCAGTGGAGAGAGACGGCCTTTGATGATGATGATGAAGATGATGATGATGAAGATGGTTCTGTGTGTGTGTGTGTGTGTGTGTGTGTTTGAGCAGAACGTTACAGGTCCTGAGGAAGACTCTGAAGCAGGCGTTCTCCGGCTGCACCGTCATCCTGTCAGAACACAGAGTGGAGCCGCTGCTGGAGTGTCAGTCCTTCCTGGTGAGTCCTGGATTCATTTGTGCTGATTTTCAGTCTCTATTAAAGTCGGGACAGTTTTTTTTATTATCAACAGTTTAACGCCCGGGGGTGACAGAGCTGATGAAAATGCTTTGCCCTGTTTGACTCTCCCTTATTGTGGGTGTGTGCAGGAGCATGTGTGCAGGAGCATGTGTGCACACGTGTGCTGAGGTGTTTGTTTGGATGTTAGTAATGCACATAGTGTGACAATAACATGAGGGAAGTGACCTCAGTGTTACTACTGACTTGCAAGTCACTGTGACCAGAGAGAGAGAGAGATTTTAACTTGGTGCCTCCTGTAGCACACACACATCAGCTGAGTGTGAGTGCGGATGGCTGGTGGTTGTAGCCTGAACCCGATGTAGCAAAACCTTGTAGCCACGTTCTCCTCCCTCCTTTCCATGCAGATGATCGAGGGCAGCTCCATGAAAAGCTACGACACCATCCAGAAACTCATGAACGAGACCAGCCACCTGAAGCAGGCCATGAGCGCCGCAGACAGGCTCCGCCTCTTCCCCACACTCCACCGCCTCAACTCCAGCAAGAGGGCGGCGCCGCAGACCGCCAAGATCTCGTCCCTGCCGGAGGAAGCTGAGGACGATGTCCACGACACTCGACTCTAACCGGCCAGACACACAAACACACACACACACGTGCACGAACACGAGATGATGATGATAGTAAACGTTTCTGAGCCACGATGAGACATTGAAACTTCTAACACCAAATCCTAATGAAGTTGAATTAAAAATGAAATGTGTAGAAAAACAGGAAGTCAGGTTTCCATCATATTGACAGTCGACATTTCGTTAATCAAAACCTATAATTAGGACTAATACATGCAGTTCTTTGCATATACAGACGATGTAACGTGCAAAATAGAAACTTCTCTAACATACAGCTGTCACAGAAGGAGGTTAATTTATTTACAGAGGAAGTTTTGCACACACGTAATAAAAGAATTACGTCTGTAATGGTTTGAATGTTTGAATGCTAAAATCAGGTGTGTGAGATTACAGAGATAAAGCTTCAGATTACAAGTGTGCGAAACTTGATCAGCACAGTACAACAAAGCTACAAGTCAAGGGATTGAATTGAACGTTAAAAATCAGGCGGTGTGACAGCTGCAGAAATCTGTCGGCTCCCCATCCCAAGCTGTTGGTGTAAATCTGTCACCAAATAAGAGAAACTAATAGTAAAACCAGCAGGTGTTTGTGCTGCAGGGAGAGTTTTTATTTCCTGATGCGTGGAAGATAAAATCCTCCACGTGAATGGGGACCAAAATGGCGGAAAAGTTACGTGCCACCGACGTAAAAATGAAGCACGTACCAACACACCCTGAACATGAGGCCTCAGCCCGACCGACCGGACACTTTGTCGTTGAAGTACTTCAAGTACCTTTGTAGGTTTCGGCGCCTTTTGGTGCTGGACCAGCTGTTGCGAGCGCTCAAACATCATCTTCTCTCCTGAGGCCACTTGCTTTCAAAAAGTATGAATTGCATCAATTGCTTTGTTTTTTTGCATAAATGTTTAAAAAACATTTTTTATAAAATATGGATTGGATAAATGATTAATGAGAACTGGATCAAAAAATATGAAAATGGGCAAAAAATATTTAAATATTTCTGATAAGATATGAAGTGATCAGCTGTCAACACACAGTGACGCTGTTGGCTGAAGCTCCTGACGAGTGATGACTCAGAAACCCTTATTTTTCTATCTGTATGCACTTTAGAGACGCCCAGAGGTACTCAGCGGTCCAACGACTGAACGTTGTACAACAGTTTGTTTTTGTTTTGTTTCCTCCATGAAGTGAAGTGTAGATGTAGAATTTACTTTGATGACAAATGATTCTTTTTACTTTCATTGTTCCGCCTCTGTTACTTGATGAATTACAGAGAGAAGAAGAAGAAAACAAAACAATTTTCTATTTGAAGTAAAGTTATATTTTTTCAGAGCCACTGCTGTACAAACATTTAGCAATTCTTCTTCTTTTTGTCTCATCTGTTGCTTCCCTCTGAAACTGGAAACCTGTAACATCGTTATATTTTCTTCTTTGGTTGGAGGGAAGAGAGTGTCGCTCCCTTCTTACTGAATAATAGTTTTGTATAGCAGTGATGCAGAAGATTAAGGTACCGTGGAGAAATGCCTTGATGTGATAACTGTGACGACAGATTTCTTTTCTTCTTTTTTTTTTACAGTGTAAATTAAGAACGATGCTGTTTCTTACACATAGGAAAAGGACGCAGATGTCCTGAAAAAATGTATAAATGTATTTGTTCAATCAACTATATTTCCAGTAAAAGATTTTGAGAATTTTACTGTGGGTTTGTCTTTCTTTGTTAAAAGCCGGTGAGCATCAACCACGTTACAGGAAAGTCTGTTTTATGATTTGGTTTTTGTTCACGAGGCGTTTGTGACTGATTCCACCTTTTGTTTCAACACACACGACATGGAGAGAAGATTTCCTCCCTGAGGTCCAACACTTGTTACTGGGTGATGAGACCTGGCTCTCAGTTGATCTTCTCAGTTCTTCCCCGAAGGTGTTGGAGGTGATCGGAGTCAGTCATTTCCCCTTAATAACTGCAGCCCAACCCAAACCATGAACAAC
Organism: Seriola lalandi dorsalis; assembly: GCF_002814215.2. Classification (NCBI taxonomy): domain Eukaryota; kingdom Metazoa; phylum Chordata; class Actinopteri; order Carangiformes; family Carangidae; genus Seriola; species Seriola lalandi. Next base: position 17,563 of record NW_019525446.1, on the reverse strand, counting down.
ACATCCAGACCGAAGTGTGTGCACAAGAGAGTCTGCATACATTTGGACATGTGTGTCCACAAATGTTTTGGTAGCAGGAAATGTCTTTGATTGATTTTTGATCGGGTTCTGATGTCAGAATTGAAGCGCGGTGTTGACGCGGCAAGAAATTCATCATAGGAGGCAGAGAGCAGTTTCTGCCAGCGACACCAGCTGCCAACAAGATCTACTTTATACGTGTCAGAATCTCACCACCATCTGTAATTTATTTTCATTTTCCACCTGTGAGTAGCTCCTTGATTTCCTTTGTGCATTGCATTGTGGAACAGTAGTGTAGTATACTATATATGTGTATATATATGTGTATATATATATATATATATATATATATATATATATATATCCTCTGAGCCTTCTTAGAATTATTATTAGTATGTGACTGAGGCAAAGCTATTGTTAGCACAATGGCTACAATGGTAGTTTTTCCCTTTGTGTCACTGCTGTTCCAGAATTTCCACAAAGATTCTGGGAAATGTCTGAAATGTTTTAAACGTGAATCACACACACCGGTGTGAATAGATTGAAAGAAAAGTGGGAACGCAGAAAACATTAAAAAGAAAACTGAGCATTAGGTTGAGCATAAATCTGGGAGTGAAAACAGGAACTACGGAGGCCCCAAAGGCTCAAACGTTGTGCACGCAAGATAAAGAAACATCCCTATTTGGCGGCTGTGTTTTAGTAAAATTAAAATAAATAAATAAAAACAGAATAAGTCAGATGGGGATTTTTAACAGTGCCATTTTAATGTTTGTGCTTGAAAGACAATTCTTTAAACCTCAAACAGCTATCGTACAGATCCAAATCATAGGTTGACTAAAATCTCTCCTGTACATATGTATAGATATATTTATATATTTATATAAACATTGTCTGCTTAAAATAAAACTTGTCCTTAAAAATAAAAACACAGGAAAAACACAGTGATAATGGAAAGCAAAAACAAAAGAAAAGAAAAGGAAAGTGTGAATTACACTGTAGGGCTCAGCTGGGGTGAATTGAACATGACTCAGGGGGAAATGATGGGCATTTAAAATATTTATTATGGCTTACAGTTGACAAGAGGACATCCTGTGTTTATACAGTTCTATTACTTATTGCCACATCCCCGTCACTTTGAAACAAGTGACGGGTTCAGAACCAAACTCACTTTACAAACACTATGTACAAGTTTCTTTTTTTCTTGTTTTGTTCGTTTAGTTTTCAGCAGTTTTACTTGAAGGTTTCGTCACTGTACAAGCGTCATACCACATACACCAATCTATAGAGCATTTAAACTTACTAATTCTTATTTACAAATATATTTGGTAAAACCCTGATTAATTTCAACAGTATTTAAACCAACCTTGCAACTATTTAAAGATAAAACACTTGAATATCTCAAGATACTTAATAGCAAAAAAAACAAAATAAACAACAAAAGAAAGAAAATAAAAACCTGCTCGTTTCTCTTCTTTGATCCGAAAACACTTCTCACTTAAAAAGAAACACCTGTAAGTATTTTCAGTTACTGTTCACCGGCCTTACACCACAGGAGAAGGACAGTATTTCACTGAAAGTACACAAAAATACTGTGCCAGGACTGTTTTTTGAGGCAGTTTCCACCAGTCAAATACTTTATATCTCAACTCTTATTTCAGTAAATTCTTACTGTGTCTTGTCGACTGAATACTGTCCCATTATATGCAGGTTGAAACACTGGAATAAGGTAACAGTAAAGTAACCTGCTCCATTACCTTCTGTTGGATTTTCTCCCCCCATGTAAATTCTTACCAAACCTTCTTCTTAATCTCCCGAACGATCAAATACTTCAAATACTGTAATAGAATAAAACTATGGTCCCCAAGTACACAACTGTAGTACAGTGTAACAAGTACGGATAACAAGTACAAATACTAAAAGTCAAAGGTCGTCAGGTACCTAGTCTTTACATCATGGAGGGAGGTTCACAGCGGAATCGGGAGGAGGAGGAGGAGGAGGAAGAGGAAGATTTCTACTTGTTGTTGTTTTCATGCAGGTCTCTGTGGAGGATCCAGATGTCCTCCTGTGATTGGTTGTTGTCGTTGATGTTGTTGCGGTAGTAGTTGTAGTTGCTGCTGCTGCTGCTGCTGTTGGGTGGAGCCTGCTTTGTTCTGCTGCTGTTTGTGGTTCTGCTGCGGCTGGGAGGCGTCTGGGTTCGGATGGGGCTGCTGCTGCTGCTGCTGCTGCTGCTGCTGGTGGCAGCGGTGGACGCTCGTGTCTGCTGCCCCCTGCTGCTGGGGACGGGGAGCTGCGATTTGGCGCGAGGGCCTGAGCGCCGGTCGCTGCTCTGGACGGCTGCCTGGTTGGAGCTGCGGCTGGACTGACGGACAGCGGTCTGCGGGACGACAAGGACAGTTTGGTGAGTTGAAGCCAGTTTTTTTTTTATGCACCATAAGGACGGGGAAGTGAGATCAGCAGCTCTAGATCTGTAGCTGTAGACATACGTGTTCCAGATTTTAAATGTTTGTCGTCTTCTCAGATCTACTGACATCAATGAAGTAGCTCAGAAGATGCGTCGTCTGACCACGCCCACTTTACGCAGTGATTGGCCAGGTGTCTGACAGGTTAGAAAACTTCTCTCTCAAGCTTTATTTTTTTTTTTAATCATTTACTGAACTTTTTCTATCATTTGCTTTTGTTTTAGTTTGAATGTGTTTGCTTTTTTAAATGATGATCAAGTTCAAGAGAGACAATTCTAGTTCTCAGGGTCCATCAGAGCGGGATATTTGATATTTAGACGGTACCGATCTCCTAAAATCACATTTGCACTATTGACTATTGTTTTATATATTCATTGTAAGAAACAATTTAAGGTTTCCCTTTTTCTAACTTGTACATTTGATATATTTTTGATGTACTGCTGATCATTTGTACTCCTGCTCTCTGAGATGTTTATCACCCTGGGCTGGTTGGATGATTAACCCCCACCTTCTCCAAATCAGACGTCAGAGGGAGGTGGAGGAGGCGGAGGAGGTTTCAGACGCTTGTTTGACAAGAAACTTCCAAAGAAAACTAAACTTTGCTTTCCACTCATTCAGTTCATCCTGGGGTCACTACACACAACACAAAGTGCAGGTTTGAATAAGAAAGGAAAAACACTAAATAAAATAATTCTCCTGCAGGTGAAACATTGTTCTAACGGTCGACGTCCTGTGATTTTCATCCTTCCAAGGTAAAGTCATATTTGAGATTTACAATCTAAACGATTCATAAATTCATCTGATGGTATTTTAAAATGGCTGAATCATTCCCTCAACACCAAAACAATGAGCTAAAAGAGGCTTAAAGGCTCCTGCACATCAAGCACAAACCTTACAGCTGCAACCAAACCTGCAGTAATGCACAGTAGAGAAGAGCGGCTTCCTCAAACTGCCAATACTGCACAGGTCAATTATGTGTGAGGTAACAGCAAACACTCAGGAGACACATGATTAAACGCTGCACCAAACAATCACACACACACTTTTAAGATCTGAGTCACCGTCTGTGGTCGAGTGAGGTCACTCGGTGGAGTGATGATGACAAACGGGATTAGTAGAAAGTGTTTTTGTTTTGTTTTCTTTCTGTGTGGGTACATTTGTTTTATTGCTTTTAGAGATGCAGTTTCAAGAATTAATACTAAAAAAAAAAAATCAATTAAATGAATTTAAAATACTCTGAACTGTTTGAATGGCTCTCAGTATTTATTTCTTCTCCCGCCCTCTTGTGGCCACAGTATGTTACTGTCTCTGCAGGCTAGCTTGATGTCCAGCCGACACATGCATCACTTCTGTCATTTTTGTGGGCGTGGCTGAATCCCATCGACGAAGGCTGGCTGCGTTTGTCGGATGTTTGTATGTATGCATTGTGGGTAATCCTGGGATCTCTGACAGGTGAGTACTTATAGGTAGCTACAGATAAGTGTGCCTGTCAAGCTGCCTTTGACTTAGCTTCTGCACATTGAGATGGTTGTGTGCTGGGGGAGAGGGCATACTTTATTTTCATATTTATTTTGACATTGAGCTTCCAGTTATTGATCTCCACCCCGCCCCGCGCTCTCACCATCTGCGGTCGCTGCTGGATGGCAGTTTCCTGCTCGGCCTTGTGGGACGGCGACACTTTGCTGGGAGAGCTGGAGAACAGGATCAGGTCGTCTTTGGTCTGAGAGATCTGTGGCAGGTAAACAAGAGCAGCGGTGAACACCTTGGACTGAAGGTGAGTAAACACAGTTTAATCATCATCAGTTTTCTGTCAGTTCACAGCAGGTGAGGGCTGTCATTACTGGCCGTGGATAAGGTGTTATGGTTTACGGTCTCAGATTAGGGAATCAGTTTTTAAAGGTCAGAGCTTATACCAATCAGAATCTTTTGGGGTTAGTCAGGAAAGTATTTCTATTCCTCAAAAACCTCCAACAGATCAAGTGTTTTCCACCAGGACTCGTGCAGGTTTTAAAGACTCACACCCAACGTGGAAAAAAAAAAAATCTTGTGGCTTAAAACTCAGAGGCCAAAATCAGCCAGATGAATATGTGTGACCTCCGTCTCAAACAGCACAGGAGCTGCTTAAAGGGAAATCTCATTCCCATGCCAGTGTAAAACCCCAGACGCTCATAAGGTCTCTATATTTGGAAGGATGACAGCAACGAATTAAAGAGGCAGGAATGAGTCAAAACATGTGACGTAAACGCTGTCAGTGTAATTAAGACCTGAGAGGCGTCTGACGTTTATTCTGTATTTTGCTGGATGACACAGAGTGATAGTCGCAGGTCCATCTTTTTCTATTTTTCCTTCGTTTTAAAGAAGCTATTTGTAGGTTTTGCTCTTTGCTACACAGCTAGAAGCAGCATTAACAGCTGTGCACTTACCAGTCTAGAAGAGACAGTGTGAGTATCAACATCAAACTTTATTCTTTCATCGTCCTCAGCAGGGGACAGCAACACTAATATGATCAGCTCTCGTTTCTATCACTTCTTTCCTTCTACTAAAGCTTGCACACTAACCAGCTAGCCCCAGCTGAATCTAAGTTAATGCTAACGTTAGCTATGTAGCAAAACACAAAACTTACAAAGTGTGTACAGCTCACTTGTGCTGAATCTATTCCCATTTAATTTGCTGTACCACAATTATATGGGTTTATAATAATAATAACATCACAACATGGAAATTTGTGTAGTTTAGTTTTTAAAAAAGTCACTTAATGAAGGTTTATAGAGGGAAAGAGAGAATCCTGTGTTTATCTTTAAAGGTTTAAAAGGCTGTATCACACTGCTGTCATCACTGTCCACGTGTCGGAGAGTGTGACGATACCTTGCTGATGTCCGGCTCGGACCTGCTGGAGCACATGGTCTGCAGCTCTCTGATCAAATCCGTCTCGTCGTCGGAGAAGACGGACAAAGCCACGGGCTCCCTGAAAACACACGGACCCGAGAAGATCAGACGTAGTGCCGTATTTCACCTTACATCACACTTTTAATGAATCCAGCTGCTTAACTTAACGTGCTCATCGTCATCATGAGTGCTGCTTGTGTGACTGCGTGACCGCTGCTACTAACAACACTGCGTTATAGTAATAATAAAAGGACAGAACACAAACCTCTGGACTTTGCCATTGGCGATGAAGCTGACATCAGCGTTGGACAGTGACCCTGCAATCACAAGAGCAAACGTAAAGGATCAGGATCACTCAAACCACAAAACCCTCTCTCCTGCTGAGATCTAACAGTGTGGGCTTTATTTGTAGAGTGTTTGAGATTCTTGTCTCCACCCGCAGGAAAGTGAATGTAATTCTGTCACACCATTGATTTTATGCATAAACAGTGACGTGACTTTTATACAGACAACGTCCCTGTTACTCAAGATAACCACAAACCTTTCTTTTTTTCTTTCTTTCAATCAGGGACTGTTTTCCATGGAAGGTAAAATCTGGTGTAAACTGTCCACGCTGATATCTGTGGATTATCCCGAGCGGTGATGTGAAGTGTAAGAGATTACATTACAGTTACAGATGCTGAAGTAAAGCGCCGTTACTTTGACATTTGGTGGTCGACTCGTTCTCCGTCTCACTGGGAGTTTGATGGAGGATTTAGTTTGGACTCTCTGGTCTGCAGAACTGCAGTGTCTTGTTTCCTGTTTCTACATGTTTTAAATACAAAATCTGATGTAACACTATTGCTGCTAAGTAATTAATAATGTTTCAGCCTGTTAAACAGCGTCACCTTGTGGACACTGACACAAACCATTTCTAGACCTCTGGACTTTCACTACGGGTGAACAAAGCCTGCTCCATTCAAAGGCACCTGAAAGTTGCTCCGTTACTGATCTTGAAATATCACCAAGTGTCTCCTTTGCAGCAACAGGTTCGGAGTGATTTAAGGTCATCTGAAGGACGCCGCTCCGCTCCTCAGTGCTGGCAGAGCAGCCATCTTACCCTCTCTGAAGGAGCCGCCGCAGCTCCAGTTTAAGGCGGGGCTTCCCTTCTTCCGGGGGCTGGTGTTGGATCGTCTCAGCTTGCTGCCGTCCCGCCCCTTCCTGCCTCCCCCGCCGCCGTTTCCTTTATAGGAGCCGACGGCTGACAGAGGGAGGGTCCCGCCACGAAACTCCAGCAGGTACCTGTCAATTTCTGAGTGGGAAACAAACAAACACACACACATCAGTATCTTTTCTATCAAATCTGCCCCCTCCCCCTCCCCCACCCCCTCCTGTTGCTATGGTCACTCATTCCTGACTGTAACAGCAGCTGGTGAAACGCGTGAATCGACTGCGACGCCCACACACCGTGTCGAGGCAGAGGGCATCCCAGGAGAACAGCCTTGTTGACCAGGATGCTGAGAGCTGCCTTCACCACAGCCTGCTGCCCGGCACTCAGCCCACAGTTGCTAGGAGACAGTCGCTGCGATGACGAGGAGGAGGAGGAAGAGGAGGTAGTGCTCGAGGAGGAACAGGAGGAGGAGGAGCGCTTGGCTGTTACCCGGGAAATGATGGCTTCTTCCACACGGGGGACGACCACGGCGTTCCAGAGCCGAGCGAGCCACCTGAACACACACACACACACACACACACACACACACATCAGCCTTATTCTATGCTAACATGTAGTTTAATACATCATTAGCAGCAACACAAACACCCACACACCTGACGACTGCCTGCGCGTTGTTCGGCACCACAGGGCAAGACAGGAAGAGCTGCGGGCCCAGCAAAGCCTCATGGGTACCGAGGCGGGACAGACAGGCATTGAGCTGCTGCCAAACCTGGCTCACCCACAGCACCGAGCGCTCCACGACGCCATCAGGTGTCCACGCACCAGTCCCCATCTGGAGGAGACACGGGCAGAGGGAGGGAGGAAATATTTCACAACACTGAGATCAATTAAAACTCGTCAGCCTGACGACATAAAACCAAACAGCTCGTTAGGTATTCTGCGAGTTTCCCCTCTCGTTAATGTTAATGCTCCATTTCAAAGTTGCAAATACTTTCTATCTTTTTTTAATTCGTATTCTTTTCACAGAGACTGAAGAAAGGATGAACCCGGAGAAATAATATAAAATACATAACAGCTGTAACTTCTTCTTTCAGTCCTTAAAATAGATATAACATCTTCTACATCAAGACATTCACGGTTTGAAAACAACATGGACTAAAAAAATGATTCTCAACATCGTCTCTCTCATCGGCGGCAGATAAAACGCCCGACTGACCTTATGTAGCAGCTTCCTGCGGAGGTGCCTTCCCAGCAGGCCGTGCAGCGGCTCCTGGTCCCAGCGAAGAGTCACCCAGCGGAAGTGCTGCTGGAGGCGGAGCTCGGATCCCTGGAGGCGGGGCTTCGACAACGTGGCAATCAGGAAACTGCCCTCGCAGAAATGGTGGGGACCTAAACGATGAATGAATAGTGAAATGATGATTAATCTTCTATTAGTCTGTTAGTCAACTATTTATCTGGTTCCATTAGATGAGACTCTTGTTCGCAGCACACGTCTGTTGCAGAAGAACCGTCTGAGTCCGGTTCTTGTATATCTGTATATACAGCCTGAACATGACGGTACGGAGCCGTACATACAGCAAAAGGTTTCGGGCTGCAGTCTTACCGGTGTTCAGGACCAGCGGCGAAGCGGAGCCCCTGCTGTCCAGACTGTGGCAGAGGTCTCCCAGCAGGCCGGTCAGAGAGGAAGCCTTCTCCAGTCCCTCCAGGAGCACCACCACACAGCGGCCAGCGTGACCGGGTGGCACCCCGACCCCCAGACCCGCAGCCGGCACCAGGAAACCTGACACAGGTAGAGGAGCGGGACGACGGGAAGATTATTATTCAAACTTCTGGATTAAAACGACACAACAGAAACATCCCGCTGCTGTGTGTGTGTGTGTGTGTATTCTTACCACAGGTGATGAAAGTCTCCAGCAGCTGCTCTTTGGTGAGGCTTTCCTCCACCTCCACCCTCACCACGTCACAGCCGAGCCCCCCTGCCTCCTGCTTGGACTGAGAGATGGAGGAGGAGGAAGGGAGATGAGTGAAAAGACAGAGAGATAAGAAGGCAGCACGTTGTCATGGAAACAGAGGAAATCTACTACTACTACCGTGCGCTGAGAGAAATGGAGCAAGATGAGAGTTTGAATGAGCAGAAGGGCTTTTCCAGGCAGATTGCTGCTGGTAAAGACAGCAGAGCGTTTTCCTTTGCTTCTTGTACGGTTCTACACTCAGGTGTCACTTTATTAGGAACACCTAGCTTAAAACTAACGCAGTCTCATACAACAAATCCTCCTTCATGAAGGTTATAATGTATGAACAGGTGAATCATCACTTTAGCAGCACTGGTTTTAAATAGCTGAACCTGATAACCCGACAGTGTACACAGTATATACACTGGTATTATGATCCATCACACGTGTGTAAAAAGCAACAAGTAAAAAAGGGTGATATCCTTGTAACGTCCGTGTAGTGAAGCAGGACCGGAGCAGTGTCTTAGCTGCATGTTTCATCATGTTCCAGTGATATAATGGACTAATGTTTTTGCTATTTGCATGGAGTTTCTGTTTCCTTGCATCACACTGTGCAACAGCAGTAAATTGAACTTCTCTTTAAAGAGGGTCCAGGGGAGTTTTCCTTCCCAACTTTCTTCATCTCAGAAACCTCAGAGACGGAGAAAAAAAACCCACTTCACCTGATTGGATAAACGTAGCGCTCACTGGTCTGCTATTTTTGCCTTTGATTTCAAGTTTGGAAGCTCGCGGTGGATTTTCCTGGGAACACTTGATAAAAATATTTCCAAAAATCAGTTTCTAAATTCACTACATCGAGTGAGGAGAGAAAAAAGGCTCAATGCAACGTGGAGAAATATTCCTCTACTCGACTGAACCCAGCCGCAACTGGACATCAGTGTGACGTTGGACTGTAACGGCTCCACAACAACACAACTTTAAACCAATCAACTGTCAGCTATCGTAAGCAACCTGCGTCTCCCCCCCCAAAATCAGCAGATCAGTGTTTGTACAGCGGTGAACTCACCTTGATGCAGCGAGCAACCAGGTTGGCAATGTACTCCTGACAGCTTCCCTCCAGCCCGTGAAAGATGAGGTTTCCATACTGTTCCACCTGGAGAGAGGGAGAGAGAGAGAGAGAGAGAGAGAGAGAGAGAGAGAGAGAGAGAGAGAGACAGACACAGGTGGGTGAATAAATAAATCAACTGACATATAAGAGTGAGAATGATGAGAATAATGTGACAGCGAAAAGCTCCGCCTTCTTGTGAACTTCCTCAGTGTTTGACATCATCACAAACTTACTGCGCTCACCTTGACCTTTGACCTTTTCAGAACTGGGGTTACGCAGCACAGATGATGTACTGCTGTACTCTCTGGTCAAGAAGCATGATTTAAATACTTAAAAGAAATAAAGTATTATATGATGATTATATGAGACCGCTGCCGAGGCCAGTGTCAAACAACATACACCAAACTTCACTGAAGAAAATCTGCCCCAAAGCGTAATGGGTTCCTCCGCGGACCGTGACCTTCTCCTCTGACGAGTTTGATGCTGATCGGTTCGGTACTTTTTAATAAATAGACACGAGTGAAAACATAATCTCCTTGGCGGAGGTAACGAGCGGTATTATGTAAGAAGAAATTAGCCCTTAATTGGCAATACTAAATAGTATCTTTAACAGGTTAGCTAACGCCATGATAACACAGTCCTAACCCGCAATGATTAGTTAATTAATTGATTAGTTGTTCTGTAGAAATTGGCACTGATGCTACAAAGTTATTGGTCACAGCTTCACAAACACAAATTGTTGCTGACTTTATTTCCTGCTTTTGGTTTTTGGATCAGACTAATCCGTTTTTTAAAGACTACTTTGTCGCAGCTCCATTAACTTGTGAAGTATATTTAGTGACATCTCAATAGATTAAATGGAAAATATTAAATGGATATTAAATATTAACTGGATTCATTAATAAAACAACAGCTGCAGCACAAACTTCCTGCCACAGCAGCAGTCTTCAGCTGTGAAACACATTTCACCGTCAGACACAATCTTTCTGTCAACAACGTGAATCCGTCCTGAAAAGTGGGATTTGAGACGTTTACAGTTTCAGCCCTGAGATCCCTCAGCGTCTCAGTGTGTGGTGTTATTGATATAACTTTTTATCTACGTGTGTCATCGTGTTTACTCTTTTAAAAACACACATTTGTGGTTGTTTTCCTTCAGCTTTTCTTCTCATTTCTCCACCTGACACATCCAGCAGGTGGCGGTGTAGCTGCTAGAGAGTAGTGAGCGTTCTAATCCTCTCTCTCTCTCTCTCTCTCTCGTTTCCTTTCATCTGTCTATCACCTCATCGCTCTCTCTCCTCCTCTCTCTTCTTTGCTGCAGTCTTCTGGTTTCCTCCCTGTTTTTCAACGTCTTACTCATCTAATCCTTCAATCCCTCGCAGTCCTTTGTGTTTGTGTGTGTGTGTGTGTGTGTGTGTGTGTGTGTGTGTGTGTGTGTGTGTGATCGTACCAGGCGGACGTAGTTGTGCAGCAGCGGCAGGGGGAAGAGAGACTCCAGAGCCAATTCATCGAGACACGCCTCAGACAGACCTGTCAAAAGACACACAGAAATAAATCCTCTGCTTTACATGCTCGGTGTCAGCAGCCGCCAGACGCTTCGACACCCACAGTCGCATCAGAAAGACGAACCTCAAGGTGCCCTCGTGGTGCGACCGTCCAGAAACACCACACCTCCACACCAGAGGGTCAGAGCGCGCGGCACTCAACAGCTGCACGTCCTCGGACGCTTCTCAAAACAGCTCACAATATAGGAGATGTAAGCAGTGACTTAATATCGTACAATTAATTCCAACAGAGCGATCGGTGTCATTGAGCAGCTGATGCTTTCTATCAGTGAGCAGGATGAATTACAGCTGTGACAAGGTTTTAATCTGATCACTTATACATTAAAGTAAACTACATTTTCCAACATCTTGAAATGTAAATAACGTTTAATCTTATTGTCCAGACACTGGGAACAGTTTCCCGCTGATTCCTGAAAACACGTCAAACTCCCAGAGTTCTGCTTGTTTTTGAGACAAGTATAAAGTATAAAGGGAAACACAGCAGCGGTGTCTCATGTGCGTCGGAACGTCCATTGTTTTCTATGCGAGACCACACGCCTACGACAGTGTTGACAGCCGCCGCCGCCGCCATCATCATCATCATCATGAGCTGAAGCACGTCAACCTGTCACTCAGAATACTCCACCGTTTTATTTCCCAGTCAACTCTCCAGATTTTACCACATTCTGGCAACTGTAACTAAGCATTTTATTTTACACGTCATTTTTTAATCAAACAGTTAAAGATGAATCTGACTGAAAGCATTATTATTATTATTATTACTACTACTATTATTATTATTATTATTATTATTATTATCATCATCAAATTTTCTAAAGACATCACAATAATATCGTTATCCTGAATTCTTTTGGCCACAACAATCGTGTAGTGGAAATGTGATACCATGACAGTCCTGGTTGAGTTTATAAGCAGTTATTGATTTTCATTTTAACTGGAGTAGATAGATATTGATTTTTTTTTATGTCCACCTGATTTCCACTTTGATATCCATAAGATACATTTGTGGTTTTAAGAACCAAAAACCATCTCAGTGTAGTTTTACATCTCCTTTCAGATTTCAGGTAAAAACACTCAGAGAATTTAAATCCTGCAAGGGTTGGATGGTGGGTCCAGGTGGGCGGGGCTTGGTGACTGCTTTGTTGTGACATCACAAAGTTCCAGAAGTCCTGACGGCTGGTTTTAAGGCTCAGTTTCTGAATACAGGCTGTGTGCATTTCTCTGTGGACTGAGGCTTTGATACTTTCACAGTATTAATATAGAAGTTAGACCTGATCTATAATCACACTACACATGGACAGAGACCTTTATATGATACGGGACCTTTAATCATTTTTCCATGTTCAGCTGACCTGCTGTGCACTAACTATGAACACTGTCTCCATCTTTCCGATTGTTAGTATTGAATTACTTGAATATTTACAGGTGTCTTCTTGTGAAAGTCGAGGTTACTTTAGACAGCTGAACAAGCCAAGGGTGAAAACCGAAGCACTGGATGTTTCCTGGCTCGACGCCAACGACAGTGACGTCAGGGAGGATAGACAGGAGGGTCGATATGGACCTTTGAGTCAGGACTTCACACACACACACATACACAAACACACACAGGCTGCATAGAGATGCACCTTCGATCACTTTATGAGACGTCTTCTGAGGGAAAACAAGCTGAGACGCAGAGAAAATGAGTAAGAACGAGTCGGAGGCAGAGGCAGGAGGAGAGAAAACTGATTGATGATGGAGTGAAGGGAGGAGGTGGAGGGAGACGGAGAGCTTGGCTGCTGCTCACCCTCATTTTCATGCTGCCAGACTATTGTTCAGTCTTGTTTTTCTTTCCACCTCACTCACTGAGACGAGAAATACAGTAGATAAAGCAATTGAAGGAACGGAGGCAGCAACACAGAAGCAGCCGCCGACAGTAAGAAAGATTATTCCAATATCTGTAGACCGAGACTGTCTGCTGCTCAGGGCTGCGGCTGTGACTCATCCATAATCATTTACACTGTTATGTGAGAAAATGCTCTGGCGCTGTGTCGTCTTCTGGCCCCGGTTAAGAAAAATGACTCTCATTTAGACACAGTTTGGATATTTCATCATTTAAAAAAAAAACACACCTACTCAACATTCCTGTGCCAGTATTACTCAAACCCATCATATCATATAACAGATCATTCTTACAGTGTATTATAGCAGTCGGTGGCTGCAATGATTTGATTTGATGTGCTAATGGTTTTAATGTTTCCCCATGGTTGGAGACATTGTTGTCCCATCAGAGCTGTCCACACCGGATTAGGAACGGAAACATCCTCTTTATTCGTGGGTAGCAAAATCTACGGCCATGATGCGTATCAGCTGTGCAGGTTGTCAACTTACAGAACTCCTACATTACAATCTCCTGTATTCATGTTTTGAAGATGTTTTTCCCATCAGGATTCATTTTTTACCAATAATGTTATTATTCTGTTATTACACGATCATTATTTTGCTCTTCCACATTAATGTTGGTTTGGCAGTCACAGGTCGACCTGGTCTCCTGCCATATGCAATATTTTTCATAATATATTTTCATATTATATAATTTTTTTTGCAATTTTGCACAGTTAATACAATAATATAATTATGCATTATTTAAAAATAAAGTAAAATACAACAATAAACTGATATATTTGGCCCCGACAGTATCTAGAAATTGGAGAGAAGAAGGTGACTGCAACAGCTGGACTAGCTAACTAGGCTATTTTACAGCAGCCTGGTGCTGACTGTACAAAACTAAATCAGAATAACCACAGGGAATCTGGCCCCAACTCAGAACGGAGCAACGTCAGTCTGATTTTACGTGTCAGTCAGTTGTGACAGTCGAATCCTCCACAGCCATTAAATCATGTGGACAAAAAAAATAAAATATATATATATATATATTTTGAAGTTTATAATTTTTTTGGTGCAGCACTTTATTTTTGAGACACTGTTTTTGTTGCAGCACATGTTTTAAGCCTCAACTGCATTTCACTTATTTATTTATTATACCATAATATAATAAATGTTGACCCTGAGGACAGACCTGCTCTATATCACAAGAGTGGTATAGCTGTTGTAATATGATCAATAACAATTATGTATTGATTCAGATGTAGAACATTATTAAGTCAAAATACTTCTTCTGTAGAGATGCCCTGGCCTGAATTTCCCGTCATGCCGCGAGGCTCAGTAGGCAGAGGCTGGTACTCGACTGCCCACGCTACAAATGCATCCAAACTGATTTGTTAAGGCCCTTTCATCCACCAAATGGCATTTTCCATCAGTGATGGTAGCTCTGATTCTGGGTTTGGCTCAGTGCTGTAAAATGAACACACACACACACACACGGGTTGCCAATTTTGTACCTTTGAGGCGGATGGTGATGCACTGGCTGATGGGCTTTCTGACCAGGTCCCAGGGGGATAAAGGGAGCTCCTGACCTGGCAACCACTCAGTATCTCCTGGAGGAGCAAAGAAGGAGAAAGGGACACGTTAGGACAGAGAGACTGGGTCACACACACTTGTTGTACAAAGTGTAATTTAGTTCAAAGGTCACATACACACACACACACACACACACAGACACACACACACACACGCACACTCACACACTCACACAAACACAAAAAAACCATAACAAGTACTATGAAATATCAAAGGATGCTGTTATAGTTTATATAAAATAGTATACTGTCTATGCATTGAGTGATTTTGGTCATATCAATGTCCACATGCTGTCAGAACTACACCTGAAATGGTCATAGTATAGCAAGGCATATAAATGTCAAAAAAAGTCATAGTATAGTAAGGCATAAAAACGTCATAGTATAGTACGGCATAAAAATGTCAAAAAACGTCATGGCATAGTAAGGCATAAAAACGTCATAGTATAGTAAGGCATAAAAAGTCATAGTATAGTAAGGCATAAAAATGTCAAAAAAAAGTCATAGTATAGTAAGGCATAAAAACGTCATAGTATAGTAGGGCCTAAAAATGTCATAGTATAGTAAGGTATAAAAACGTCATAGTATAGTCAGGCATAAAAATGTCAAAAAAAGTCATAGTATAGTAAGGCATAAAAATGTCAAAAAAAGTCATAGTATAGTAAGGCATAAAAACGTCATAGTATAGTAAGGCATAAAAATGTCAAAAAACGTCATAGTATAGTAAGGCATAAAATGTCATAGTATAGTAAGGCATAAAAATGTCAAAAAACGTCATAGCATAGTAAGGCATAAAAAGTCATAGTATAGTAAGGCATAAAAACGTCATAGTATAGTAAGACATAAAAATTTTTAAAAAAGTCATAGCATAGTAAGGCATAAAAATTTCAAAAAAAGTCATAGTATAGTAAGGCATAAAAACGTCATAGTATAGTAAGGCATAAAAATGTCCCAAAAAGTCATAGTATAGT
This sequence comes from Seriola lalandi dorsalis, assembly GCF_002814215.2. Taxonomy (NCBI): domain Eukaryota; kingdom Metazoa; phylum Chordata; class Actinopteri; order Carangiformes; family Carangidae; genus Seriola; species Seriola lalandi. Next base: position 1,996 of record NW_019525446.1, on the reverse strand, counting down.
AAGGCATAAAAACGTCATAGTATAGTAAGGCATAAAAATGTCAAAAAAAGTCATAGTATAGTAAGGCATAAAAACGTCAGTATACAACAAGTGAAATTGAAAAAGTTGAACAGTAGAGATTAAAACTTTGTCATCTTTGTTCTGGAGATGGTAACATTGGGGAAACTGCAATTTGGTAGTTCAACTGAGAGGCTGATAGTCCAGCGGCAGGCTCAAAGACAGATGACTTAAAGTCACAGTATAGTAAGACATAAAAATGTTAATATCCGTCATAGTATAGTAAGGCATAAAAATGTCACAGTATAGTAAGGCATAAAAATGTCACAGTATAGTAAGGCATAAAAAGTCATAGTATAGTAAGGCATAAAAAAGTTAAAAAAAAGTCATAGTATAGTAAGGCATAAAAAGTCATAATATAGTAAGACATAAACATTTTCAAAAAAAATTCATAGTATAGTAAGGCATAAAAACGTCATAGTATAGTAAGGCATAAAAACGTCATAGTATAGTAAGGCATAAAAATGTCAAAAAAAGTCCTAGTATAGTAAGGCATTAAAAGTCCTAGTATAGTAAGGCATAAAAACGTCATAGAATAGTAAGGCATAAAAATGTCCCAAAAAGTCATAGTATAGTAAGACATAAAAACGTCATAGTATAGTAAGGCATAAAAATGTGAAAAAACGTCATAGTATAGTAGGGCATAAAAATATCATAGTATAGTAAGGCATAAAAACGTCATAGTATAATAGTAAGCCATAAAAATGTCAAAAAATGTCATATTATAGTAAGGCATAAAAACGTCATAGTATAGTAAGGTATAAAAATGGTTTTAAAATCAATACAACATTCACATCCTTCTATCTTGGATATATTCCCGATCGGGGTAAGTAAAGATGATACTTATCTCCTAAAGACTATGTTTGCAGAAAGTAAAACTGTCCTACTGCTGGCCTCTTTATTAATAGTGTGAAACACATACATCTTCTAAACAGATATCTTACTCTATCAAGAACTGGGAGAAAAACAATGGGAAAATGGTGCGTTTGTTGACACAATGACACAGATCTTTCATAATTATTGCATGTAATGTAAAATATTTTGTTTCAAATTAGGCAAATTTGCCTTGACTTGATGATCATCCCATGACCTGTCTGTTCATTTTGTTGTCTTTTTGTTAATTGTTTGTTTCTTGCCTGTTTTTCTCATGTTATGAAAAATGTAAATAAATTAAAAGTTTTAAAAAACTGTTTGTTTCATTTATTTTCATTAAAATCTAGAACACTTGTTGCACCACACTACAGGCCTCAGATCAGATCAGGTTATTCAAACGATTTTATGTTAATATGACTGTTTGAAGAATGTTACAACTACAACAAGTGAACTTGAAAAAGTTGAACAGTAGAGATTAAAACTTTGTCATCTTTGTTCTGGAGATGGTAACATTGGGGAAACTGCAATTTGGTAGTTCAACTGAGGGGCTGACAGTCCAGCGGCAGGCTCAAAGACAGATGACTTAAAGTCACAGTATAGTAAGACATAAAAATGTTAATATCCGTCATAGTATAGTAAGGCATAAAAATGTCATAGTATAGTTGGGCTTAAAAATGTCAAAAAAAAAAGTCATAGTATAGTAAGGTATAAAAACGTCATAGTATAGTAAGGCATAAAAAGTGAAACATAATATAGTAAGACATAAAAATTTTCAAAAAAAATTCATAGTATAGTAAGGCATAAAAACGTCATAGTATAGTGAGGCATAAAAATGTCAAAAAAAGTCATAGTATAGTAAGGCATAAAAAGTCATAGTATAGTAAGGCATAAAAATGTCAAAAAACGTCATCGTATAGTAAGGCATAATAACATCATAATATAGTAAGGCATAAAAACGTCATTTTATAGTAAGGCACAAAAATGTCCAAAAAAGTCATAGTATAGTAAGGCATAAAAACGTCATAGTATAGTAAGGCATAAAAATGTCATAGTATAGTAAGGCATA